>NC_068990.1:34587706-34588761 GCF_001194135.2 Octopus bimaculoides | reverse complement strand
TTTGTATACATTTATGTGTGTGTGTGTGTTTGTAAGAGACAGAGTGTGAGTGAGAGAGAGAGGTTTGTTGTCATGTATACGTACATGCATAAATATACATACATCTTTGGATGTATGCATATGACAACACAGCCCTTGACTCACTCACACTCTGTCTCTTACAAACACGCACGCACGCGCATACACACGTGTGTCTTTGTAAATATGTTTGTATACATTTATGTATGTGTGTGTTTGTAAGAGACAGAGTGTGAGTGAATCAAGGGGTGTGTGTGTGTGTGTGTGTATGTGTGTGAGACAGAGTGAGAGAGCGGTGTGTATGTAGTATTTACTCTCTCTCTCTCTCTCTCTCATACACACTCACACACACACTCACACACAAAATAGAGAGTGAAAGTTTTTTGCCGTTGTTAAGTCAATACCGGAAGTTGACAATGAGGAACCTTTTTAAAGAAGTGAATCTTAGATAAAATTTAAAAAATCAAATGAAGAGCCTAAGATTTATCCGAGGTCAAATTATTCACGCATCACAAGCATGGAAGCATTTGGTGAAGTCGATTTCACGTGGAAAGCGATTACACACACATCTCTATTTTATATATAATATAGATATGTGTGTGTGTGTGTGGGTGTGTGTGTGTGTAAATAATATGTGACAATTATTCGGTAGCCATGATAAAACTCCGAGTTTCATTTGAACTGTGACTAAAACAAAATTGCTACTGTAGCAGCCTACCAATGAATGGCTATAAGTGATTCATCATTAAGCGGGTACATATATATATATATATTAGAAAGAAATAATGAACTGACAAAATGTGTTATAACTTTAGAGCATGGAGTTTAACATTTCAACATAATTGCTGAGTTGCTAGACTAAACAAAGGTTTAAGCTGTTGTGCTTAAAACCTCTTATGCACAACCTCTTAATCCCTGATTTACACTCACGACTCTACAATTATATTTGAATTATAAATTCCAAAGGTTTTGCCTGTTCATTCTTTCTTTCCCTTCTCTCTCTCTCTCTCTCTCTCTCTCTCTCTCTCTCTCTCTCT
>NC_068990.1:34586307-34587424 GCF_001194135.2 Octopus bimaculoides | reverse complement strand
ATATATATATATATATATATATATATATATATATATATATATATATACGACGGGCTTCTTTCCGTTTCCGTCTACCAAACCCACTCAGAAGGCTTCAGACGGCTCGAGGCTATAGCAGAAGGCACTTGCCCAAGGTGCCACACAGTAGGACGATTTTTTTAACCCCCCACACCGCCTAACCCCACTCCCAATGAGAGAAGTTTTGCAGATGTGGAAGAGTTGAAGAAAAAGACGATAGAGCCGTTAGAAGGTATCACTTCGCAAGAGTTCCATGACTGCTTCGAACAGTGGAAAACGTGCTTGGACCGATACTTTGCTTGAAATGGAGAATGTTTCGAAGGCGATAAAAGTGCAAACATGTAAAACTTAATGAATAATATTGCAGAATTCCGGTTTCTTTTGGGCACCCATCATTTATGAAGCAGCTTTTGTGAGCTCGAGGTTTTGATAGAAGACGCAGGCTTAAAGTATTGTGGGGTCAGATTGAACAAGGAAACTTGCGGCTGTGTGGCAGTAAATAATGATTATTGATTTTCAATTAATTTTGAAACTTTTTATTTGAACTTCTGACTTTTCCTGACAATTCTGAGCATACACAGTATGTATTTCATATATGATTTTAGAATAATCGAAATAATGATTCTTTGAAATGTTACTGTTTTCTCCGGATATTTTGCTTTGGATTTGCAGACAAATGTCACCCAACATTAACTCATTGTTAAATCTTCTAGAATGACAACTAAACTGAGATTATTATAAATAAAAATATACATACGTTGCAATCTTGTGTTTCTAATATTGTTTGCAATTTTGGCACAAAGCTAACAACTTTATGTGAGGTAGTTAGCTAATTCTATTGACTTCAAATAATACTTTGTTTATCGACCCAGAAAGGGATAAAAAGCAAAGTCAACCTCGGTAGAATTTGAACCCAGAAGATGTAAAGAGCTAGAAGAAATACCACCAAGCATTTTGTCCGACTCGCTAACGATTCTAGTAGTTCGCTGCCATTAGCTTAATAAAACTCAGTTGTCTATGCAATTAATGGACAAAATCTCTCTAAAAGTGTTTAAAATCTAAAAAAAAAAAAGAAGAAAAACAAGCAATGGTGTTAACT
>NC_068990.1:34582673-34586163 GCF_001194135.2 Octopus bimaculoides | reverse complement strand
TTTTTTTTTTTGCAACTAATAGCATGGATACTCTTAGTTAATTGAAAATTATTCAACTTATAAGCTTAAGATCTTACCATATATGTAAGATCCTACCATATATGTAAGATCCTACCATATATGTAAGATCCTACCATATATGTGTATCTTCATCGCAGTATCTTCATTGTTGTTCATGTCTCTAGGCCTTATTCTTGATATTAAAGCAAAATAATCAAGCTGGTATGTAAGAAATATTCAATAAAAAAAAAGTACTTTATCCCTTTAAACAAAAGAAATAAAACTGACATACGAAAATTCACTGCTTAGTTCTACATAATTTCTGATTTGTAGCACACCATTCCAAGACTTACTTTAGACACTTTACATACATCTTTCATGCTTATATTCACACCGTATACACATTTATATAACTATTTCTAATCTTTCGCCTTTCAAATTATAACGAATAGCGAGAGGATTACAGACAATTTGCAGATGTTTTAACAGATGTTATATATAATTACAAATGACTGCAACCGAAATTGTCTAATACCCTCAAGAATCTCTCCTGATTAACGTTTTCCATTTTCCTTCATGGTTTATTTATTTATTTTATTATGTTGGAGCTACCCGTCTTTCTATTACACATCACTACATCATGTCTTTTATAGACATGATGTGTATGGGTGTTGCAGTTATCATTCCTTAAAGAATTAACGATTCATAGAAGATGTAAACCGAAATAGAGAGCCCATGGCACATTATGGAACTGTTGTCATTGAGTTAATGGAAGCTAATAGAAATACCGAGAAGCAAAAGCAATAGCAACCAAAGTTGGCTTCGTTATCTTCAATATAATAAAACACAATGGGTTCTACAATTCGGTCAAAGCCGGTTGAGAGTGAAACTAAAACAATTGAATTGGAGGGAGTGACAGAGAAGATAAATACAGGTGAACTATGAAGTAACTGGTATTTTAATCAAAATGAAACTGCAAATTTTCTCTCATTGTTCTGAGGCGCCATTTTGTAGTATCAATAAAATCATCGGCATTTTTGACGACACCAGCGTGTTAGTAAGCTCCACTATGTGAGCACCACTACCGCACTTCCTGACAATACAGTCTTCACAGTCAAAATTTTAGCATGTTACACATTTTGCTCAATTCTACCTTTATCACTGAAATTCAATGAGAGTAAATTTCAACATTATCTTAGCTTCTTGTGAAGGTTGATCTTGGTATATGACAATAAAATACAAGCTATATGTTTGTGTGCGTATGTATGTGTATGTACAGTATGTGTGTGTATGTGTACAGTATGTGTATGTACATATGTGTGTGTACGTATGCGTTTATGGACATAAGAAAGTATGCATATCGCTCGTTCGTTGCGAGCACAAGGCCTGGACGTCAACTTGCATTGCTTCCAGTCATTGTGCGGTCACTCAGAGTTATCAGCTGAAATACATAAGATATATGTTTTTGTATGAAATACATAAGATATATGTTTTTGTATGAGAGAGAGAGAGAGAGAGAGAGAGAGAGAGAGAGAGAGAGAGAGAATGTTTGTGTGTGCTTGTGTATGTGTGCGTAGATATATAATCAACATATATTAATGAATATCCAAATAGGTACAATTAGTGTTGTTTTGTACTGTACTGAAAAAATAATATCTATAGTGATTTTCTATTTTCGCAGTTATTTTCACATAATAGTTTATAACACCTGCACAAAGGGGTGTGGAACGAAGCTTATGAAACTAAGTCATTTGAATTATCGGTACAACCTCGGCAAATTGAGAATTTAACATCGAGACCAGAGTGTGAGTAATAATTACTATAACACTAAAGCTGTGTTTGGCTTTAGAAGCTCATCAGTATGTTGGTACACTTTATTTGGACATCATTTAGCAAAGTTAAATGATTCAGCCATATACACGTCGTATGAATAGAAGACAAAATTTGACATTAGAGTTTCAATTCAGAACATAGAAGTAAGAATAGAAAAATAATTAGTTCAGAGTTTCTTTGTTTATTTATTTATATGTTACTTTTTTTTTTTTTTTGATATGGTGTATTTTTCATCTGCTATCATTCCATATCTTTTACTTAATGACTTCTTATGAATGGACACATGGAACCTGCTGGTAGCTTTAAATGGGTGTGGTTGTTTAGTTCTCAGCTCATCTAGCAGACCTACAACCAAAGACATTCAAAGATGCTGTTGACATCATAAGAATTTCGAAACCTCGCGAGAGATCGTGAAACATTCTTTTTTAACGGTGACACTCAAAACAGTGAAGCCTTAAACAAAAGTTTTAATACAAATACAAATAAAGCTGTAAATAAATCTCGGTTAAAAAAAAACAGCGACTGTTATATTTACAGAAGAAGCGGGTTCGTTCCCCACGGACAACCTTCTACTTTTTCTTTCCCAAATAATTTTAATTTAATATTTACCCACTACTATCTATAGCTGTATTTGCTTCGAGCCTTACTGTTCATCTAGAACTGCATTATCTAGCCTGTCCTTTTCTTTTCCTAAGACATGTAGGTGAAGTTCTTTGGAGACGTTTTAGCTATTATTGCTAGCCTGTCCAGAGACCGGGAAGAAAATAAATAGATAGACTGACTGTATCATCATTTCTCAAGAATTTCAGCGCTCAACAAAAACAAAAAAAAAGGGGGGAAAAAAGAGAATTCAAAATGGTGTTGAATAGGATGTTTATTGAAAACATACTGAAAGGAAATTAGAAATTCTAAAGAAGTTAAATCGGTGCCACTCCTGTGTCTACCCAATTGGCGTTCTTATCATTCCGCAAATATTTCCATTTATATTGAACATAACAGATTCATCAAATTCTTCAAGTCTTCCACAGAATTCCAAACGAAGCAGGAAGTTATTTGTTAACACTTTAATTTCGACAAAAGTCTTGTACTGACAATAAAAGACCGAAACAAACCAAAAAAGAACAAAAAAGAAAAAAACAAAGACAATACAAAAATAAACAATGACACCACAGAAAATGTTCACAACTGGAAAACATTTCGTCACTTATCTAATTATCACTTTTATTTCACTTTGTGCATATTATTCCCTTTCTGTTTAATTTTTGAGGGTTATAATTATTTGATTTGTTTTTGTTAGTTTCATTGTAATTTCTATATTATATATGTATATACATATATACATAATAAATACATTTACATGTACGTATGTATGTATATACATGTGTATGTATGCATTCGGGCATGTATTTGTGTGTGTGCGTGCGTGCGTGCGTGTGTGTGCGTGTGTTGTCATTTTAGGGAGAGGGAAGATTTCAATTGATTTCAGCCTGATCGATACAAAATGTAATTTGGGTAAAAACCTAATAATTATTTCGTTCATTTTTATTTACGAACCTTTTTTTTTTAGAAATTTTCTTTTGAAATCACATCATCATCGCACAACTTCTCCATTATTGATAGTGCGTGTGTACATATGCGCTGAGCATTTAGGTATGTG
>NC_068990.1:34579239-34582586 GCF_001194135.2 Octopus bimaculoides | reverse complement strand
ATATATATATATATATATATATATACATATGTATGTGTGTATGTATATATATTTACATATATACATATATACGTGAAAACATCTATGTATGTACGTATGAATAAATCACTGTAAGCGTGTGTGTACTTGTATACATGTGTACATTGGAATGTTTACATGTTTTTAAGTACAATATGTTTCACATGAAGGTGTGTGTTGAAGTAAATACTTATATATGTATATATAAATAGTCAGAGAAAAGAGAGACAGTTAGACACACGCACGCTCACACCTACACACTCACACACATACGTACACACATACATACATACACATCTTACAAACATACATGTGATGATGTATGTATGCACGTATGCATATGTATGTATGGATATGTGTGTGTATGTGTAAGTGTTGTGTATGTATGTATGTGTGTGTATATATATGTGCGTGTGTGTGTGTGCGTGCGTGCGTGTGTGTTCTCCTTTTTTTAATTCAGAGTAAATTTCCACCGGTCACCTGATTGGAAGCGTGGTTGTGAAAGAAAGCATCTTGTTTTGTTCATCATCGTTCATCTTAGAAAGGTTTTGCAGAATGTTATAGTCACAGATATCGTGATCATTTGCAACATATGAATTAAGAATTTGCGTTCTCTCCCCACGAACCCAAGTTCAGCTATATTCTGCTCCAAAGGGTTCGGTATCTTTCCCGTTGCTCCAATAAAAGTAGTTACGAAGCTGAAAGTGTGTATCATGGATACTGAATTAGAAAACTCTTTATCAATGGTCCATAGATGTCCTCTTTCTCTTGTACATTTTAAATCGCATTGATGTCCAGAAGGTGACTAATTCCTACAACAGCATATTTTTGTGGTTCCATGTAACAATATCTAGTTAGTTTTTTTAATCTGGTAGCTATCTTAATTTTTACGTTCCATCAATATTTTTTTTTCACCCATTGGTCTGAATATAGTTAACTTCGTCCAAAGGTGTTTTCTATTTTGTTATCTTGTTCCAGACTGTTCTGGCCACCGCATCATGCTTCACGGGAAGAAAATATCTGGAAGATATTCTTTGGTCTTCCACAGTCAGTCAATGTTTGTTTGTTTGTTTTTTACCTTTTATGCTGTAGGTACTCTTGTTCTTGAACTGCATGGAGGTAGCCTTCGAATTATGTCACAAACATGTCGGTACTCCATGCCAAGCTTTTGACTTGATTCATTATTTTCTATGGCTTCTTTATCAGTGAGATGATCATTTTTTCGCTCTTCTGATAAATAGATTTTACCAATGCTCCCTTGGGGAGAGATCTGTGTCAGTTATTATTTCATACCTCTCCTAAACTACATTAGCTTTCCTAAGCATTGTTCCTACATACGAGTATAGATGAGGTACGTTTGTACAATATACTGTATGTGAAGTCACACAGTGTAAGTGGTACGTGAAACCTAGCTTAACGTAACTCTTCACGTTTTAGTTTTTTCTATTATATTTACATCATTTGGATACTACATTCCCTGAAGCCAGCTCTTATTTCTACAAGATATATATCCCTCCACTTAACGTCGGGGTTCAGATACTACGCGCTTATTGTATTACCTATTATACTATATATCATTTGATATTTTCTTACTTCTGTGTGTGTGTGTGTGTGTATGTGTGTGTGTGTGTGTGTGCGTGTGTGCGTGCGTGTGTGTAAATAAATATATATATATACATATATATATATATATATCTATATATATATATATATATATATATATATATATATGCTAGTAGCTGAGATTAACTCCGTCTCTAGTTGGAGTTTCTGTTTAGAATACTTCAGATGACTGCTTTTTGTTGCCAGCAAGTGCGCGCGCGCGTCTGTGTGAATATGTGTGTGCGCGTGCGTGTGTGTATGTGCTCGCACGAGTCTTTACGTGTGTATGTATGTGTATTTACGTGTGTATGTGTGTCAGGGCGCGCACACACGTATATTTTCCAATGTAGATATATTTTCCTTTCCTAAACATCCTGATATTCTTCTATGTCAGTTTCTCACAATACCTTCTCTTTATTTCTGTCTTTCTTTTTCACCCTCCTCATTCTCAAAGGCTGTCATTACTGCTGGAAGACCCCATGTCTAACAACAGGACTCTGCATCATGCCACACAAGCAGGAGAACCCAGTTAGGGCTGTCAGACAATTTCTGCTATCACATCCCCACTAATATCTGGCAATATAACGCCCCAGACTGCCACCCCTGTGATTATTATGTGTGGGGCACAGTTGAGTAAGACACCAAAGATGAACTGAAGGCAAAGATTATGGCACAATCAACCAACTTAAACAAAGGGAACGTCCAGAAGACTTGCAAGCGATTCCGAAGTCGTCTGGAGACCGCGGTTCAAGCCAGTGGTGATTTTATTGAATAAAGTTACTGTTAGGATTTCAAGATATTTTGATATAAGTTTCGTAAATATATCTGTTAAAATGAGATGTCTGTATTACTTTCATTTTTGCGTAATTTAGACGACAATATATTCACCACTTCCTGTATGTGCACATACATACGTAATTATACAGTATATGCTTATATACACGCACACAGACACTCACACACACATATGTATATGTGTGTGTGTGTGTGTGTGTATGTATCTATCTATGTAAGTATATATAAATACATATAATTACATATAGAGACAAGGAGGTATGATTAGACAAACATATAGATACATATAATGCATATTTAGATACACTCTTTTCTATTATTTTTTAGGTTATACTTATATCATATATATGACGAATGTATAAAGAATGAATATATATAAAATGTAATATAGGTAGATAGATAGATAGATAGATAGATAGATAGATAGATAGATGTAAGGTTTTCAAGGACCAACGTTAGCCATTCATACTTTTTGTGCGGATGTGTGAATAATGATTTGTAATTAGATAAGAAAAATGCGCTCACGTGGCAATGTTCCTTTTCGTTCCTATTTTACTGTTTCTCTCTTCTGTTTTTCTGCTGTTCTTTTTTAAAACCACCACCACCCCGCGCGCGGGCGCACACACACACATACACACATACGTGTTATGCTATATTATGTTTGATCATTAGATATATATGATCATTAGAGATATTCTTCTTTGCTCCGTTACTGTTTCTTTCTATTTACTCAATATTAAATAATATTCATTTCTTTGGAGTCTTGGAATTCTGACTGAGGAATAATTCATATGTTTGTTACATTGTAAGGAATAAATTAAGCAAAGAAATTTGCGCGGGGAATGCATGTTATTCGTCTTATGCATTTATGTGTCTATGTATGCATGCATCTAGGCATGCATCTAGTATACGTGTGTGTAGGTAGGCATATA
>NC_068990.1:34577239-34579229 GCF_001194135.2 Octopus bimaculoides | reverse complement strand
ATATATATATATATATATATATATATATATATATATATATACGCATATATATAAGTGTGTGCGTGTGTGTGTACGTACGCTTGTATGTATATGTGTGCATGCGTGTATGTATACACACACATAGAGGAGCGGTTTTTATCTTTCCCTATTAATTATTTGAATTCTTCTTATAGAAAATGAGCTAGTTTCTAACAACGAGGAAAGGTTCCATCGTTGGAATTAACATAGCAATAATAGTCTTGCATGTTTTCATATTTTTCTGCTAACTGGCTGTCCTTGTACATCTTAGTGAGTCACTCTCTTTGCCTCTAACTCGTACCTGTTCGACATTATATCGCGGACTCTTAGTAATATATCTAAACCTATGGAAGAAAGGTTTTCCTTTCTATCCTCACCTTGAAGTAGTATTAAACTGATAACTAATATTATTTTAATCATGGAGACAAGTTAAGACATACTTCGAGCATATTTCAATCACATTGGCGGAGCAGAGCCATAGAGATGGCATTTCTGTGGTGTTACTGTATTTGTTTAATGCGAAAATTACACTACTTCTACAATACTGCCAATGAGATCCAATAAGGGCGAAGTATGTACAAAGTTATCTCCAGTACTTGATATTATATTAGTCTTCTATTTTTTGCCACCTTGGTGCTTCGAGCAAGATATTTGATATTCATTACCTTAAACTTCTACTGCCCAAATTAACTCTTTGGGTATATGTGTATTTGGTATTTGTGTGCGTACATGTGTGAGTGTGTGTCTGTACGAATGTGTGTGAGAATGACAAATGAACATTTTAACGAACAAAACTTATTTAATATTTCATCTAAATAGAAGAAAATAAACTCTGTACCATTAATACGCTTGCTGTGCCAATCACATCACACCATAGTATATGGCGTACTGTATAATTCAAATGTCGTGTGGAGTGTTAATGGTGGTGGTGGTAGTGATGGGTATTTGTGAATGTTTGTATGTGGCATAGTCTTAACTTGACGCTGAATTTGTTTAGAGTATTTTGTATGATAAATGAGGTGAGCTGTAATGCATGTGCACTGAGTAATAAATATGCAATACTTATGTAGTATTCCGTCGGAATTTGAGAAGTACAGAGTCCGATTCGTTGTAGCGGCGTGCTGGCCACTTTTTTTCCGTCTATAAGGGGTATTTTATCCGATTTTTCTAAGCTGTTTTTCACAGCTATCCTCCTGCGTTCGATATGCGTCATTTCTAAAATACCACTCACTCGGTGTTTCAATGTTTGTTTATGTAAATGTTCTCACATTACAAAATTTATCATTTACTACAATAAAAGAGACCCTCGGATATCCGCGTTCGTTTTGCTCAATGGTACAGACCGCTCAGATGAATTTCAAAGTACAGAGTTCGATTCTCAGCTGCAGCTCACTGCGCACTTTTTTTTTTTTTTTTACTTTGTCTGCTTATAAGGATATTTTACCCTTACCTCTAGGTTGTTATCATTGTTATTCTCCTGCGTTCGAGATTTCCTTCACTTGTAAAATACATATGTAGCGTGTTTATCCTCTATTTTATTTGTTTCAGCTACCCTGCTGGAGCACCGCCATGAAGCGTTTAGTCAAACAAATCTACCACAATAATTATTTTGTTTAAATCCGGTACTTATTTTACCAGTCTCCTTTGACGAACTTCTATCTTATGGAGACGTAAACAAACCAACATTCGATGTCAAGCAGTGGTGGGGAAAGAACACCAACACAGAGACATACACAAAAATAAATACGTATGTGTATGTGTGGATCAAAACAGCTGGATTCAAACTTTAAGTTCCACGGAATTTAAATCAAACTGTTTTGATCCATACATATAACTTCTAATACATGTGTTGAGCGCCCTTCTTTCGTTTGTCCACTCACTTTCGATCAGGGGGGTGTCGGCCTACTCACCTAGTCAGCAGGGTCGCATCATTTGAAGGCTAAAACAAGGCAAAAGCGCATTGTGACCAGCG
>NC_068990.1:34573068-34573569 GCF_001194135.2 Octopus bimaculoides | reverse complement strand
TATATATATATGTAGGCGCAGGGGTAGCTACATGGGCGCAGGTGTGGCTACATAGGCGCGGGTGTGACTGTATGGTAAGAAGCTTGCATTCTAACCACATGGTTCCGGCTTCAGTACCACTGCGTATCACCTTGGGCAAGTGTGTTCTGCTGTTGCCTCGAGCCAACCGGAGCCTTGACACTGGATTTGGTAGACGGAAACAGAAAGAAGCCCGTCGTATATATCTATGTATATATATATATATGGGAGAATATACGAAAAAACAACAACAGACGAGGACAGGTGGTGTAAATAACAAAAGGATGTATTAGTATGACGCTCGGGAATACGGAAAGTCTTTGATGTTTCGAGCTACGCTCTTCAACAGAAAGAATACGGAGACAAGATCCATAAAATTCTTCAACCTTACCTTTGCTCTCTTTATCCTTTTGTTTTTATATATTTACATATACACACGCTAATACACGACTTATAATACCCAATCCTGTTCATACAACGATT
>NC_068990.1:34571952-34572568 GCF_001194135.2 Octopus bimaculoides | reverse complement strand
AGTAGTAGTAGTAGTAGTAGTAGTAGTAGTAGTAGTGGTTGTGGTGGTGGTGGTGGTAGTAGTATTAGTAGTAGTGGTTGTGATGGTGGTGGTGGTAGTAGTAGTAGTAGTGGTGGTGGTGGTGGTGGTGGTGGTAGTAGAAGTAGTAGTAGTAGTAGTAGTAGTAGTAGTAGTAGATGTAGTAGTGGTAGTAGCTTCGTGCTCTAAAGTTCTCTCAAGTAGTTCCATGTAGACCTGTCCAACATCTATCAGATTTTAAAAGATCGATGTAACAAAAACAAAAACAAAAAACAAAAGGAAAAGAAGCAATCAGTAAAAGTTGAAGAGTGATTGTATTATTAGATGATCTATCAATAAATTATCGAATTGAATCAATACATGATCCAGGTGAATAGTTCAATAACTGATACAGACTTGTGGATATTAGGAATTGATAAATTGAACCATACTTGATTAGATGCTCTGTAACTCGTTGAATAAATATTCCACAGGAAATATGACAGCACACAACATATATACATATATGCATATACACGCGGATAAGCACATGCCTATATGCATATATGCATACACATATGCACATATACACACAAACACACATATATATATATATATA
>NC_068990.1:34569284-34571455 GCF_001194135.2 Octopus bimaculoides | reverse complement strand
GTAGTAGTAGTAGTAGTAGTAGTAGTAGTAGTAGTAGTAGTATTGGGTGTGGTGTATTGGACTCGCGGTCGGAGAATCGCGGTTTCGATTCTCAGACCGGGCGTTGTGTGTGTTTATTGAGCGAAAAGACCTAAAGTTCCACGAGTCTCCGGCACGGGGTGGTGGCGACCCCTGTTGTACTCTTTCGCCCTAACTTTCGCTCACTCTTTCTTCCTGTTTCTTGAGTAACGCTGCGATGGACTAGCGTCCCGTCCAGCTGGGGGTGGGGTGGGACACATACGCCATAGAAACCGGGCTAGGCTTTTAAAGGGCGCATAAAAAAATGTCTAAAATTAAACACTCATAACATATGCGTGTTTGTAAGGCGGACAAGTTACCACGTTAGCCGGGCGAAATGTTTAGCAGTATTTCGTCTGTTTTTTCGTTCTGAGTTCAAATTCCACCGAGATCGACTTTGCCTTTCATCCTTTCGGGTCAATAAATTAAGTACCACTTGCGTACTGCGGTCGATCTAATCGACTGGCATCCACTTCCCCAAAATTTTGTGCCTTGTGCCTAGAGTAGAAAAGAAAAGAATAAATGTGTGTTTGTGTATGAGTAAATGTGTATGTAGTGGTGGTGTGTGTATCAGTGCACATGTGTACTTGTGTTTGTGTATTTAAAGTAATTATCTGTTGATAAATGAGGAGAGTACTCAATACTTATGAAATATTCAGTTTATTTAAAATTAATTCCCTTGTCGATTTTCACAGCATCATGTTTGATAGGGTGTGAAAAGAATGCAGTTTAAAACAAAACACATACATTCTTATACACATATATGCGCGCATAAATGCGTTGTGGATGTATGCATAAATATATATATACATATGTGTGTATTTATATGTATGTATGTATGTATGTATGCGTGTATGTGTATATAACAAGGTTAGATAAAAGTTAGGGCAACACTACTTTATGTTTAGCTATTTCTTTTTCCATTGGCAGTATAATAAATTCAAAACTACTCTAATCTGTATATATTTGTTCATGTTTTAAATGTCTTGTATTTCATGATATAGCCTTCTGCTTTTTTTCTTTCTCTTTCCTATCTTTTTTATTTTCAGCTATTTATATTTATTTAAGCTAAAATGGCCTATAAGATGGCTGGATCTTCAGCCACTAAGACAGATGAATTCTTTAATGTTTCTAGAGACACAGTTTCTAAAACCATGTTGGCATTCCAAAACCGAGATAAAACCAGCTTTGGCAAGTATAATTCTGGACGGAAGGCAAAGCTCACAGAAAATGACCGCGGAACAATGAAACGTATTATTTTAAAACCATCGAACTACATCAACAAAAGCGGCTCCAGAATTAAACAAACACTTTATCAACCCTGTATCAACCAAAAGCCAATTGTCATGAGTTCCATAAAGCTAGATACATGGGAGGGCTGCAAATGGTGCCACGTCTATCAGAAGTGGTCAAAGGCTCTGACACATCCTTCTTCCCACTTCGGAGCGAGTTCATTTCCTGAAATAATCCAAAGAAAAATTCAAACCTGAGTGTTTGTATATTATGGAGGTGAATTGTGAATTATGAACGTGGCTTTGTATTGATCTTAGCATCCATATAAAAGAATTCTTTTGGCCGTTTAGTTGATCTATATGACAAAGTTAACGCCAAGGATGATCGGAGTACTTTGACTGGTTATGTCCATGCTGTGGCGTAAACATTGTTGTTCGATGTTAGCATTTTATTGTCGAACGATAATACACCGATTCACATGGCTAATATTATTCAACATTGGTACAGAGAGTACAGATAGTAGAGTAGAGTAGATCACTTGGACTGGCCCCTGTAATCAATATAATCGAACTTTAATGGTGCCTTTTAGAACAGCAAGTGAGGAGTTGCTTCCCTCATTTCATCGCTGACAGATATAAAGCAGGTTTTACTTGAGAAATATATCCAAATTCTCCTAGCAAGTATTCAGAACTTGCACAAGTCAGTTCCTCGAAGTATGGAAGCTGTGATTGATGCCAAAGGTGGACCAACTCCATATTAAAGAATAAAACTTCCATTTGACAAGGTGTTTCTATTATTTTGTTCAACCCTGAATTCACATCCTAAGCGTCCCTATATTCACGCTATGTATCTTATTACATTATATATATATATATATATAT
>NC_068990.1:34567928-34568915 GCF_001194135.2 Octopus bimaculoides | reverse complement strand
AGAGAGAGAGAGAGAGAGAGAGAAAGCGGGGTCTTAGTGGAAGGAATACGAGAAGAGAGATGGTGAGAAATGAATGATGAAGGAAACAAAATATGAAAACATGGGCAGAAAACATAGATAAAGACACAGTAATCAAGAAGAAGAAGAAGAAGAAGAAGAAGAAGAAGAAGAAGAAGAAGAAGAAGAAGAAGAAGAAGAAGAAGAAGAAGAAGAAGGGAACCAATGAACGAACGCACGAACGAACGAACGAACGAACGAACGAACGAACGAACGAAGGCAGGCAGGAAGGAAACAAGAAAGGAAAGAAGGCGGAGACAGCCATGATCAATGAAATAAAAGACACAAGACGTTTAAACGGGGAAGAGATAGAGGGTATGTGGAAGGATGGATGGGTGGAGGGATGGTGTCTGAATGAACGGAGGAGCGTTGCGGAGAGATGAATGGATGGGTAAACTGGAGCTTGCACTGGATGGATGAAAGAGCATGGCGGGTGGATAAATAACTGGGTGGATAGGTGCAGGATGATTAAAGAGACATGCCGGGTGGAGGAATAGAGGGGAGGGTATGGTTGTATAATGGATTATGAAACAGTGTAATTGAGTGAAAAGACGAGGGCAAATTACTAAATTGGTTCGTATTGTTGTTGTTGCTATTGTTTTTGTTGTTTAACCCCAGGTCACACCTGAGCTTGCACATTCAACGTACGATCTAATGCATTCTGGCTGTGACCCTCGCCAAATTCCTTTATCCAACACGTGTTTTTCTAAGAAGGTAGAGCGTGATTTACGATTCAGTGTCCTTCCTAATCATCAACTGGGCCTTATTACAGTACAGTGGGATTAGGCGGAATTGGGGAAATTTAGCTGTTATTTCTGATATGTCTAGAAATTACTTGTTTCACTCATGTTGGTCATCTTATTATTATTATTATTAGTGGTTGTGGTGATGGTGGTGGTGGTGCTCCTGATACTGGTGATAGTGGTGAGA
>NC_068990.1:34565762-34567776 GCF_001194135.2 Octopus bimaculoides | reverse complement strand
GATCGTGGTCGTGGTCGTGGTCGTCGTCGTAGTCGTCGTCGTCGTGGTAGTGGTGGTGTTTCCTCAGATGGTTGCGATAATAGCCGCCTGATGCAACGGAGGATAAAAAAAGGAGATTTAAATACTGACAAAACGTCAAGTGGATGCAGTTGATTTTAATCACAGCTCCTCAGTATTTTCCTAGTGATTTACTTCATTGCTATTGCTCCCGGAAGTACGAATGCACAAACGGTAAAATCGACTTTTAACTTCAACAAGTTCTGAACTCAGAACCTGTCGGTATATAACCGAAATGTCCTTCACCAACTGCTTTGAAGTACGACACTTCACAGTTATCTCCCTTGGTAGTTGCTCCAACATTTTAAACGTGTCTCGAGTACAATTTTGTCTACCAACTACATGGATAATATCAGGTAGTTCAAATATTTCCATTCACTGCATTTTGCGTTTTTTTTTCTTGGGTGTATGTGAAGGTTGTTGAAGCATGTGACCTACTGATTACGGTGTTGTACTCTCGATTATAAGATCATGGTTTCGATCCTCACACTGACGGCGTGTTGTGTTCTTCAGCAAAACATTTCACATTGCTCCATTCGATTCAGCCGCAAATGAGTAAATCTGTTACGGACTGGGGTCACGTTTAGGAGGTATGTTGCTGCTGTTTCTGCTGGTGATGATGTTATTGCTGTTGCTGTTGCTGGTGATGGTGGTGGTGGTGGTGGTGGTGGTGGTACGTCTGATGGTTGCAGCAGAAAATAGAAGGGTAAATAAGGAGGTCTCAATGCTGACAAAACGTCAGGTGGATGCCTGCCAAGCAATCAGGATGGCATCATTCGAAAGATACAAGAATGCGAGGAAGTGCATCGTGACCAGAGGGTCACAATGTTTAACAGCATCGGATAGTCTTGTCAATACAGTGATATAGTTGTGTATAGGGGGGGGGTATGAGACAGACAGACAGAAGGTACATATGAGAGAGACAGACAGACATATCTACTTCTGTCTGTCTCTCTCTCTCTCTCACACACACACATACTCCCTCTACACACAACTGTATCACTGCATTGACCAGACTATCCGATGTTGTCACACCAGAACATAAGTACTAGGCTTACAAAGAATAAGTACCTGGGGTCGATTTGTTCGACTAAAGGCGTTGCAATAGCATGGCCGCAGTCAAATGGTTGAAACGTGTAAAAGAGTAAAGAGTAAAATTAGTTTCAAATTATGAAAAAAAAATTGATTTAATAGCTGTTATACAGAAGGGGAGATGCGCGCGTGTGTGTGTGTGTGTGTGTGTGTATGTGAGTGCGTGTGTGTGTGTGTGTGTGTGTGTGTGTGTGTGTGTGTGTGATATAGATAGGAAATTGATGTTTGTGTGAGTTACAGATATAGATATGAGAGATGCTGTGTGCATAAGAGATAAATATGGATGTGATAGAAACGGGATGATAGATGCGCGTACGTGTGCATGTGCGTAGGGGGGAAAAGACGGGATGAAAGCGAGAGAGGGGGAGAGGGCGAGAGGGAGAGAGGGATGAGATATGGATAGGATAATATATGCAGATATATGTGAAAGAAAGAAACAAACAAACAAGCAAAGATGAAAAAATATAAAGAAGGGAAGGTTAGAAAGAAATGAGATATACGTAGGGTAATATATGTATATATGTATAGATTATAGATTAAAATATGATTAGATAGAGTAACTTATGTATGTATATTCGACATAGATACATGTGTGTGTGAGTATGCATTAGTCTATGTATACATACACATGCCCACACGCTCAAGCACACACAAACACACACACGCATATATACATCTATGATAAGTAATATATATTGGAGATAGATGAATCACGTGTAATATATATGGGTTTACGTGTGTGTACGTGCGCGCGTGTGTGTGTGTGTGTGTGTGTGACGGTGTGTGTGTTGGTGTGTGTGTATATGCGTCTGTGTATGTATGAATTTATGTATGTATATATATATATATATATATATATATATAT
>NC_068990.1:34564250-34565455 GCF_001194135.2 Octopus bimaculoides | reverse complement strand
ATGATGATGATGCCGGAATATGGTAGATTGAGTTGCGGAATCCCTATTGGTTGATAATGCCATGCCATTTAATAGAGAGAATGTCGATAAACAAACCGGGGTCGGGCGGAGCGCGATGGACTGAATGAAGGGGGAGGGCTGAGAGGATTAAGTGGGGCTTTTTCTTTAGTGGCTTTTGTTTCAATATGCGAGTTACAGGCGGTCTGTGAGGGTCTGTAATGGTGTGTGAGGGTGTGGCTGGCACGATTGGCGGGTCGCTCTAAAATACTGTACGTTAATAAGATCGTTGGACGTGGAACACATGTAAATGTTTGAAATGTTTTACGCTCAGTGAACAGGAATAACACCCACCTCGTCTTCCCTTAACTCCACTAAAACATAATTAAAAATAATAGCATACGCACAGCAACAGCATATTATAGATAAACACTTATGCATAAAGACAATCACAAGTACGCATGTACCCAAATATATTATACATGTTTATAATGACAATTATACAAACATATATATATATGCATACATACATGGCCACAGCTCTGAGCTGAAGCGGAAAGAAAAAATATATATATATATGTACATACATATATAATGACATAGATAGATAGATAGATAGATAGATAGATAGATAGATAGATAGATAGATAGATAGATAGATAGATAGATAGAGGGGGCAAGGGGCGTAAAAAGGGGACTGCAAGTTAAAAGAGTTGACTGTCTGCGTATGTTATTGCAAGAATTTGAATTTGCACGCTTCTATAATTTTCAGCAGTTCGTGATAATTCGTGACTGAGAATTCTACGTTTGTTTTATAAGTTACTATGAAGGTGGATCTATGTTGTTCGACGAAGCGGATTCAGATGTCTAATCAACTGAATTACCTGTTAAGGGATTAAATTTTGTAAGTGGCTGAGAATTCCAGAGACGTGTGCTTTTAACGCAATTCCAAAGCAGAATCAATGTGACGTAAGATGTGACAAAGCCCTATCTTTTTGCACGTCTGGAACAACCCGCGCAAAGGATTTTTATTTTTTATTTTTAAGAGTTCTGACAACTCGCAAAGAATCGATTCACCCGGAGCTACAGAAGATGATGTTTAGCTAAGATACTGCGAAATTAGGTCGAACTCGGGAATTGCGAAGTGACATTTTAACCATTTGACTAGTCATGTGTGTGTATATATATATATATATATATATATATAT
>NC_068990.1:34562601-34564178 GCF_001194135.2 Octopus bimaculoides | reverse complement strand
ATATATATAGAGAGAGAGAGAGAGAGAGAGAGAGAGAGAGAGAGAGAGAGAGAGACATGAAATGGTAAGTCAAAAATTGTACTCACTCTTGTCATTGTAATTTAGTAAAATGAAAGCAGAGGATGATCGATGACTGCATTTTTCAACTGTTTCCTTGCTTTCCGATGAAGTTCTTCCATCGGTCTACGAGCGTGCTTATTCGATTTTCAGCTCGTCGCGCAGCTATTTAAGCACCGCTTTCTACGCTTCTTCGCCCGTAACAAATCGACAACCTCATAAAGGATATTTGAGCAGTCCAAGGAGGTGACTGTGAGAAGGACGGGATCTGGTCTGTATGCAGGGTGTTCCTGCCCCTCGAAACCCAATTTTTTAATGGTTTCACCGGTGTGGGCGCCTGTATGTGGCCATGGATTGTCACGTAACAATAACACTTGGTTTGACAATAGACCTCTACCTTTGGTGCGAACTGCTGGTTTCAATTGCTTGACCAGCATGTCATTGAGCTAACACTGATGACTGTAGACCTCCTTTTCTAGGTAAAGTTCTAATATACTCCCCTTTGTGTTAGGATCACATTTTCAGCGGAAGTCTGAGGTTTGAATTCCGAGTATTTGCACTCCATACTTTGCCTTTAGGATTTTGGTTTAAAGTGATGGACACAGGTCTCATCACCTGTGCCTATTCTCTCCAAAACAGCTTCACCTTCATCGCTGAAGGAGTCGAGTAAGCGTTGACGGATCTCCACCGGATTGTGCTTATCTAGTTCCGTAAGTCTTATTTAGCACCCATCTCGCATAGACTTTACGGAAGCCAAGCTTGTCCTAGTTCAATTCGTATATAGAACTATGACTAATTGTAGAGAACATACCACCTTAACATTGGTCACTCTCGAGCTCCTTCAATCTTCATGTCAGTGATGATGGTCGATAGGAGTCTTGCACTCTCTTCATGCTTCATGCTTATCCTGTCATTTTTAAACTTCGCGATTCACTAATACACCCTTCTCGCTGTACCCATATTATACTGAGAACCTGCGATGAATTTCACTCCCCGACACACCTTCAGACCAGAGAAATCCGATCACTGATCCCTGTTCTTCCTTTACATATTGCCAGCAAAGAGACCATATTTACCACGTGACGCAAGAAAGAAAACTGGAGCGATCAAGATTAAACCTCGGTTACTTAATCACAATACTACCTTCAAGCATGCGAGCGATGAAGGCAGTGCTGGTAACCTTCGTGGCCAAAGTGTAGATAATGTTTGGCTTCACCTTCTGTATATTTATACGACGGGCTTCTTTCATTTTCCGCCTACCAAATCCACTCACAAGGCTTTAGTCACTGTGGAGTTATTGCAGAAGATAGTTAAAACAGTTTTCCCAAAATTCCACACAGTAGGGCTGAAAAGAAACCAAGTGGTTTGGAAGCAAACTTACCACACACCGATGCCTACGCCTGTATATATATATTCTTTCATTCTTTTATTTATTTGACTGCGGCCATGCTGCAGCACCACCTTTAGTCGAGTAAATCGATCGCAAGACTTATTCTTTGTAAGCATATTACATATTCTAT
>NC_068990.1:34560796-34561726 GCF_001194135.2 Octopus bimaculoides | reverse complement strand
ACACACACACACACACACACACACACACACACACACACACACACATACAAACAAACAAACAAAACACACACACAGCAAGCACAAGTAAGCACTCTCACACCCGACTCAGAAGCAGACAATGAAAGCTAACAGATAATGGCTTATTTCCCAGTCGGCTTATAAATTCTGTTATGAATCATTACAGAGTTATTGTATATATATATATATATATATATACACACGCATATATATATATATATATATATATATATATATATATATATATATATATATATATATATGCATATATATGTGTAAGAGTATGATTGTATTGATGATGCAGACGGTAACGGTCGTGGTGGTGATAGTGGCAGTGGTGGCGTCGCGGTAGCGGTTGAAATGGTAGTGGGACATATATATATATATATATATATATATATATATATATAAACATACACATAATACTCAGTTTTTTTATAATATTGTAATAAATATGGTTGCTTTAGTCGTTATTTAGCCCCAGGTCACTGTGATCCAGCAGATTAGCAGACCTATGATAAAAGAAAAAAACATTCCATGCACAGCTACCTCGTATGTTAGTATTATACATGTATGTACTTATTTATATAGTTATCATCTGTTCTACATGAGTGATTATTCACGGACCATTTATTCCAAGCTTGTGGAGACATTTATCGCTTGTTCTCACTCTCTAATCAAATCCTTCTTAACTAATGAAATCGATAAAGTAACTTTGGTTTTTTTATAGCTTTATTGTTATAGCTTTGTACCTTTATTATGTGTCAGCTTCGCGATATACAATTTCAAAAAATTGTTGCACGCTCTCTCAAAAGTTCATAAATTTCTCATGACATCAGCTATATACATACATACATACATACATACATACATACAGATATAAATGTATATATACATATATATATATATATA
>NC_068990.1:34556884-34559389 GCF_001194135.2 Octopus bimaculoides | reverse complement strand
TGTGTGTGTGTGTGTGTGTGTGTGTGTGTGTGTGTGTGTGTGTGTGTGTGTGTGTGTACCGGCATGTCGAATACCATGCATGCAACAAAAATTCCTGATCTATTGAAAATGGTTCCGCCTGCAGAGAATGTCTCATAATCACCAATTAGCAATTGTGACGGGGTCCTCTTCAGAGGAGGAGGTAATCTCAAGTTTCAAGTATTCTCCAAAACTGACAGGCCATTCAGAAAAAGGATGGGCTTATTGTTTGGCGATATGGTGGGGATAGTGGCGGACGCGTGTTTCTGCCTCAATAGCCTTCACTACCGCGACAATTGTCCGATCTCATTTCTAGCGACCAAAAGATTTTGATTTATACAAAACAGAGCAGAAAACAGATATGGCCAGAGTAATTATCTGAATTCAAACGAAAATGAACTGAGAAATAACTCAAAGTGGACAGTGTCATATATGTGAATAGCTTGAATAAATATCGATTTCAAAATTGAGCACAAAGCCAGCAACTTCGGGGAAGAGGGAAAGCCGATTACAACGACTTCTGTGCTCAACAGACCCCTAAAGGATGAACGGTAACGTTGACTGCAGCAGAATTTGAACGAAATGCTGTTAATGCTGTTAATCATTCTGCACGGCGCACTAACGATTTTGCCAGCTCGCCGCGCCTAACTCAAACAAATATCTGCATGATAAATACCATATAATAACAATTCTTGGTAAATTGGTTTCAAATATTGGCACAGAGACCGCAATTTCGAAGGAGTGGGTAAGTCGATTACATCGATCCCCGTGCTCAACTGGTACATATTTTATCGATTCCGAAACGATAGAAAAGCAGAATTTAAACTGAGATCGTAAAAATGGGCAAAATGCTGAGCGGCATTTCGCCCGGCGCGCTAACAATTCTGCTAGCCTGCCGCCTTATCAAAATTAAGAAGACACAATATACCGTCTATTGCAGGAATTTGTAATCAATAGCCGTATGATTGTGAGACGAAAACCCCTAGCCACCGGACGACGAGTTTTTACAAAATGTATAATATAAATATTTGATATCCTCCCTATATAAACTGTAGTTTAACCATAATCTAATGCAACCCAAGGAAGTGGAGATACCAAGACATAAACTGAAATGGATAGGAAAAGCAGAGGGAGCGTCTAACATCATTTCAAGTCAGTGTTGTTAAAACTAATATTATTAGAATGCACCGCGGGAGGAAATGATCTTATGTAAATAAAGACGTGACGTAAAACTAATTGCAGTCAAGAAGGTTATTAATATATGAAAACATTGGACTAATTTGTATAGTTATGTGAAAACGGATAAATAAATAGTAAAAACATTGTTAGTGTACAGGGAATGTATTAAATATGAAATAAATAGCTAAATTCGTCGGAAGAAAACACAGAAAGAGAAGATAGAATTAAGCACCCGTCAAACTGCACAGTAATTAATGCAGAGAATTGCTCGGATTTGGTCATTGGTCAGCAAATGTATTTTGTTGTTGTTAAGGAGTTGCTGGTTAATCCCAATGGAGCGGAATTATGATCAAAGATGAGCCGTGGCCTATATCTATCAAAAACATATAATGCACCTACCCTCTCATATCCAGTGTCTTCCTTTTAAAGACAACTCAAGTAATTTAGAATAATTTAATTAGGGAAAGGTGAATTCGAAATCTTACAGCCGTTTCTGTATGTCCACGCACTGGGTATGCCGTCATCAGAGACAAAGCATGAATATTTTAGACAGGGAAAATTTACAGTTTACATGGAATAAAATGTATTCGCAGTTTATAATGTCTAAAATATTCATGCTTTGTCTCTGATGATGGCATACCCAGTGCGTGGACATGTTAACCTACCACTTGGGTTATCCCACAAACGGCTGTAAGACATCAAATTCACCTTACTCTAGCTAAATTATCCTAACCGACTTGAGATACTCGTTCTGCCTTGGTTTTGATCTTCCTCTAATATTACACACACACACACACACATATATATATATATATATATTTACAGATACACACCCACACCCACATGTGTATGTGTGTGTATGTGTATTGTAACGTCCCTGTCGTTTCCTCTGCTTTTTATTTCTTCATTTTCGTTTTAAGTATATTACTTTCTTTTCTCCCCCACTCCTCCACCACTCCTTGTTCACGCTTTCTTGCACCTGTTTTCCCGACTCTTTCTCCTGCTGAACCCGTTTTGCATCCTTTTCTTCCTTCTTATTTCTTGGTTTCTGATTGCTTACCTTTCACCTGTTTTGTTTTATTTTTTTCAGTGACTATTTTGCTTCGGTATTCCATTTATCCTTCCCTCTTTCCTTCTGATGAAGAACGAACGCTTGAAATGTTTAAGGCATTTGCTGTCTTTTAAAGAGTTAAATTAACGCCATGTTTCTTAAGCTTTGTTCCTTCTGTGCTGTCTTTCTTATTGTTTATTGTATTTACACTATATTTGTGTGTGAGTGAGTGTGCATGTATAGTATATAGTATATAT
>NC_068990.1:34553839-34556561 GCF_001194135.2 Octopus bimaculoides | reverse complement strand
TATATATATATATACGCATATATATATAAGTATGCATATATGTTTGTATGCATGTATATCTGTGTTTATGTATCTATCCATATATATACATACATATATGAATATATATATAAAGATGTGTACATATATATGCACGCATATAAGATAGATAGATAGATAGATAGATAGATAGATAGATAGATAGATAGAATTTTACATTCCTTAATTATCACTTTAAAATGCAAGGAAGAGGAAACTACGGCATCTTAGCGATTAACATTTTCGGGTGTATACAAAAGTGCTTTACTATTAAGCGTTCTATTTGTAAGTTCCGGCCGATTCACATAATCCTTCGTGGCCAACTGCTATGTGAAGAAAATGATTCACGGAAACTCGTTTATTTCTACACCAAATGAAGAAAAGAGTACTTGTAGAAAGATACTCTCGTATGCAGTTTGTTCGTGTGCGTAGGAGTGTATAAAAATGAGTGTGCTTGCGTGTGACTCTGTGTGTGTGTGTACACGTGTTGGTGAAGCTATATTTTTCTCTCGGTTACTAAAAACCCAACTACAAATGAATATGTTGTAAAACATTTGTTCGTATGTATACATGAAGCTCTTTCTCATTTTTGTTTACCAACGTCCTTGTAAAAACGGGAATATATTAGAATGACCTTTGTCGAGGATTATTATCCACTGAACAGCAATATGTCGGATTATTCAGCATCAGAATAGAAATTAAATGATATACGCAAACAAACAGAATGTTATTGCTACGATACTTGCGGTTATGGCAAAACATAGTATTAATGAAATCATGCAAACTATACTGACATCATTATTAAGTACAGAAGAAGTACAAGACGAAGGGAAGAAGAAAAAAATCCCTTTATATTCTCATAAATATATCGATCACATCTAACCGAAATTGTGCACGTAAGCAAGCAGAAACGCAGAAAAAAAGACCTTAGTGAATGCAACAAGGTTGATGGAATTGAAAACAAGATGATGCGAGGAATAGAAATGAGCAAGAGATAGTAGCAATAATAATTAACACACTAGATATGAAAACAAGCAAACAACAGGAAGAAAATGTAAAAGAATTATGCTAGGGTTCAGAACGTTGAACACGTTTGAAAATAATAATCAATAAATAAATAAATAAAAGGATGAGAAAAACTAGGAGGGCAATGAAGACTTGGTGAGGTGGAGGAGAGAGAGAGGGAGTGAGTGAGAGAGGGAGTGAGTGAGAGAGAGCGTGTATGTGTGTGTGTGAGAGAGAGAGAGAGTTTGTTCTAGAAGGTGAACAACAAATAGGGTTGGAATCAATATCAATAAGCAAAACAAGAATTAAGAGCATAAACCAGGAATAAGAACAAGAAGAAGAACAAGAACAACTGAATATTCAGCAGATTAAACAAGAGCGCAACGACGAAAAATTAAAGAAAAAAAAAACATGGCCGCACACACCTGAGAAACATGGGAGCTGGTAATATTATTCCGGAATCATCTGTATGACATTGGGGAAATGACACACTAGCAACATCAATGACGATGATGATGATGATGATGATGATGATGATGATGATGATGATGATGATGATTCTGCCAGCTCTCCGCTTTAATAATAATAATAATAATAATAATAATAATAATAATAATAATAATAATAATGATAATAATAATAATAATAATAATGATAATAATAATAATAATAATAATAATAATAATAATAATAATAATAATAATAATAATAATAATAATAATAATAATAATAATAGAATCTTGCATAGAACTGTTGAAAACATGAAGATAATGATAATGGTGATAGTGTTAAGAAAATTTAGAGAAAAATGAAAATGAGCAAAAGGAGGAGGTGGGGTGATTTTTTTTTTTTTTTTTAAATGTCATGCTAAATACAAATAAATCCTTAGGCTTGTAGAGCTAATTAAATGTCTTAATGAAAGGAAGTGAAAAACAACATCATTAACACCAACGGCAACTGTAATAACGATAACAATCTATGTGGGTTGGGTTGGGTTGGGTTGGGTTGGGTTGGTATAGATTCCCTAAAAATTGCCGAATGGGAAGCTGTAAGCCACTAGAGATATCGCAAATATCAACAATAATACCAACAACGGGGACGAGAGAGATAGAGCAAGAGTAACTGTGATAGCTACAATAGCAACAACCACACTAACAGCAAAGGTAACGAGAAATATGCCAACGATGACATCATCGTCAACAACAAAGCAGCAATAACAACCATTACTTGAAGAGCAACATCAACGGCAAATGCGGGTGCCTCTGCCGAGTTTCTTAAACTACTAAAAACAGCAGCCAATTGATTTCTCATATCGCACTGTTGTCTTTTGAAACAGAAGAAACATTTGATAAGGTGGTTCTGGATCCAGTGAAAGATTTGTACCACTATTACTACTGCGACGAGTGGAGGCGCAATGGCCCGGTGGTTAGGGCAGCAGACTCGCGGTCATAGGATCGCCGTTTCGATTCCCAGACCGGGCGTTGTGAGTGTTTATTGAGCGAAAACACCTAAAGCTCCACGAGGCTACGGCAGGAGATGGTTGCGAATCCTGCTGTGCTCTTTCACCACAACTTTCTCTCACTCTTACTTCCTGTTTCTGTTGTGCCTGTAATTCAAAGGGTCAGCCTTGTCACACTGTGTCACGCTGAACATCCCCGAGAACTATGTTAAGGGTACACGTGTCTGTGGAGTGCTCAGC
>NC_068990.1:34549725-34553057 GCF_001194135.2 Octopus bimaculoides | reverse complement strand
AGGTATGTCAGAAGAAAGTAATTCAACAACGCGGGTTGATGAACCGTAAGACGTGTGGCCAGAACCTCCTGGAAAATAACCATAGCGATAAATTAAGTGCCAGTGAAACACTGGGGTCGATGTAATCGACAATCCCCACCACCACAAAACCCAGGACTTGTGCCTATAGTAGAAAGAATTAACAAAACAACCCGACTGGCCTGCTAGAAACAACAGTTAAATTTCCCCGAAATCTCTATATCCATTGAATAATAATGGGATTTTCCATTATAATAATTTTCCCGAATAAAATTCGGGAAAATCGAATCTGAAAGCGGACTGGAATAGTCATGTCTGGAATACCTTGGACATAAGTCTACTGGATCATGGCTGACCCAGGTTAAACAATAGCAACAATATTTGGCATTATCTGACTATCTGTTCCAACCAACCGACCGACCGACCGACCAACCAACCGATTGCAACATAACATGCTTCTGATTTTTTTATGTGGTACGATGGGTTACTCCATAACTACGCGAATCTTAATGATAGAGCACAGCTACTGAAAATATAAGGAAACGTGTTTGCTAAAATAACTCGGTGAGTACTTGCAGAAATCAACATCTCTGATGAAAAAACGTGTTCCCACTTGAAGACAGCGAGAGAGTAAGAGAGAGAGAGATAGAGATAGGAGAGAGAAAGTGATAGAATGAGATAGAGAAGAGAAGGAGATATATATATATATATATATATAAAATAAGATAGTGGAGAGAAGAGAGATGAACAGAAAATAAACATAAGATAAAATGGATAAGTCAGCGTTTCAATTTGTTACTAGACCATGGCTGACTTAAACAGTTAGTTTCCTGCCAGTTACTTCCATGAGATCAAATTACACTAATGTATTCAGTGAAGGACCTTCTGATACTGTTGTCATTCTCGTTGTTGTAGCTGTTGTTGTCGACCATACTTTTATAGATGTTTTTATTTGATTATTTTTATAAGGCTTTGTTTTTCGTTTTGTTTACTGTTGCATTTTTTTTTTACTCTATTACTGTTCAACAAGATATCTATGCAAGCAAAACATTAAAATAATGTACAAGACTTGGGGGGCTTGGCGCTTCTATTATATTTGGTTAGGGAATAAACATAGTCGGCAGAGACGAAAAGTCAGCCATAGATAATGTTTCATCCGCACAAAAATGCAAACATATATGCATTAACTTGCACTCAATGACTTCTAACAATAATCACTCATAACCCCCCTCTCTCTCTTTCTCTCTCTCTTTCTCTTTCCCTCACTTGCACGTACACACACACATACATACACAAAAGCACGCATACAAAACCGCAAACATACACAAACCTGTCTGTGTAATTATACACAGTACACTAAAAAACATCCATACAACCATATAACTAGAACGATACCAGTGCGAAGATAAAACACGAATACGTAGATATAAAATACACGTACATTCATACACACACACACAGAGTTACACATACACACATGATCCAAAATTACAGCAAAAAGAAACCAAAAACGAAGGACAGAGGCAGGTGAGGAAACAACAGACAAGGTGCATTAGACGTTCAGGTAAATTGGAGAAGTCTTTGATGTTTCAAGTCTAAGCTCTTTTGCAGAAAGGAATGAGAAGAGAAAACAGATGGACAGAGAGAGAAAATGGAGAGAGAAAAAGACAATCATACTTTCGTTCTCTTGCTCTCTTCCTCTCTCCCCCCTCTCTCTCTCTATCTCTATTGATATGTTTATATAGACCGACATCTGCGCGAGTTACGAGATATACACCTTAAACAAAGGCTATATTACATACCGCAGAAGATAAATACTTGATATACTAAAATTACCACTTCTTCCAAAGAGGATAAGGCAGGGCTTACCAACCTGAGGGCCGCATACGACCCGCTTGATACTTTCTTGAAATGGGTTTATTTAAACAAACATTTTGAAAATTTTATCAAAAATAAAAGATTGTAATGAAAGGTAAAAAAAGAAAGGTATTACGGTTTTTGGAACGATAATGTTTCATTGTTAAGGCGGTGAGCTGGCAGAAACGCTAGCACGCCCGGGCGAAATACTAAGCGGTATATGTATGTACGTATGTATGTATGTATGTGTTTGTGTGTCTGTATTTGTCCCCTACTATCGCTTGACAACCGATGTTGATGTGTTCACGTCCCTGTAACTTAATGGCTCGGCAAAAGCGAACGATAGACTACACTTACAAAGATTAGGTCCTGAGGTTGATTTGTTCCACTAAAGGCGGTGCCCCAGCATGGCCTCAGTCAAATGACTGAGACAAATAAAAGAACAAAAGAAAGACAATCTACATATATATATATATATATATAAAAGATAATAAGAGTGAAAAAACTACAGAAGGCTTTTGTTACTTGGTTAAAGTATATATTTAAATTATGTCAGAAAAATGTTATACATATATATCCGCATACACAAGCGCATACGTACACATATATACACATCTATGTATGTGCGTATGAATGTATGTATGTATATATGTATATATGTATGTATGTATGTATGTATGTATGCGTATTATACACATGTGTATGTATATGTCGTAGGTCGTAGTATTTATATCCCACCATCACAGGACGAGTGGTGTTGGTTTGTTTACGACTCGGTGACCTAGAGGTGCTTCAAAAGAGACCGATACAATAATTCCAGACTTAATAACAGATAAGTATTTGTGGGGTCGGGGCGGTTTGTTCGGCAATACCCTTCAAGGCGGTGCGCAGCATATATCCGCAGTCCAAGGACCGAAATAGGTAAACAGACACAGATACACATACGCACACACACAAACAGATACAAACGTATGTATGAATGTATTTGTGTGTGTGTGTGTACGTGTGCACGCATGTAGGAGGAGAGAGAAGAAAATGCGAGAATTAACAAAGGTTTATGGAACTGGATAAACTAACAGAAGCAGAAGCAACAGAGAGAAAACGTATTCAAGAACACAACCTGCCTAGACTCCGATATCAGCATCTCCTTGAAAAACTACCCTACACACACACATACATATACACATGCATATACACAGATACCCACATAGATACACACATAGGCACATACAACTGCCTATGCGTGTGAATATGCATACAGTCATAGTTATATGTATCTATTTATCTATATGCATACATATATATATATATATATATATATATATATATATATATTTATATACACACACACATCAGCTTTGTTCTGTTGTGTGTATATATATATATTATTCTATTGTTGTTTCTCCAGAGTGGGATGGGTGTAGATTAGGCAATGCATTGTGCTTTTAGAAGCAATG
>NC_068990.1:34542369-34549348 GCF_001194135.2 Octopus bimaculoides | reverse complement strand
TGTGTGCGTTTATATTTGTGTTAACACACATTCGTGCTAGCCTCTATGTGTGTGTTTATTGAATTAATAAAGGTACATGAATTAATGAAACCACATAACTACATATGAGAGAAAGAGGGGAGAGGGAGAGAGCGAACATAACAGTGGGACAGGCAGACAAAGAGACAGACAGATAGATAGATAGATAGATAGATAGATAGATAGATAGATAGATAGATAGATAGATAGATAGATATGTAGCTACACACACACAAACACTCACACACACGTATACATACAGGTATATATATATATATGCATTCGTATATACATAAATATATGCTTAAACGAATACATATGCACATGCATTTATAGATACAAACAAGTATATATATAATGGATATGTATGTATATAAATATATATATATTATATATATATATATATACAATATGCTATATATTGTGTACATATATAGATATATAGATATGCATACATATATATATATATATATATATATATATATATATGTATGTATATATATGTGGGGGGGGGTGTTAGATACATTTATGCGTTGCTTTATTAATTCACTTATCTAAATAGTGCTTACAGAAAATCCTTCTTTTCAGAAATGGAAGAATATGAATTTGTCGTTCCCATCCCAACGTTCTTTGATAAAATAGCCAGGAAAATATAAAGAACATGCGGTGCCTTTGTCCGTTTGAGGCGAAAAACACCGCATAAACTAAGATTATGTACTATAGAAAACAATAAATATAAACCCACAATGTTTTTTTGTGTTACCGAAAATTACGAATTCGTAAGTGCTTTGATATTTTATTTCGTCAAACCAGAATTGGCGGCTGTAATAATTCGGATTGGATAGTGAAGACGTCTGTTTTATGTCTGTAAACTGGGCTAGGCTGCAGGGAGTAAGAGAAAATTGATGATGATAGCCGTAGCTGTTATCAGGTCTGATGTGAATAAAAAACCTTAACGAATGGCTGTGGTATTTGCAACAATAGCAACAATAATGACAGGTTCGTAGCCAACTACAAGAACAACAGTAGCAGTAACTTAGGAGGAACGACGGCCGTAAAATCTAAACACAGAATATTTCAAGAACACGTAGATTACAGCAGGAACATGTTTAGTAGTAGTAGTAGTAGTAGTAGTAGTAGTAGCAGCAGCAGCAGCAACAGCAGCAGTAGCATTAATAGTAGTAGTAGTAGTAGTAGTAAGTGGCGGTGAGGGTACTACTACTACTAGTAGTAGTAGTAGTAGTAGTAGTAGTAGTAGTAGTAGTAGTAGTAGTAGTTGTAGTAGTAGTAGCGTTGCCACCATCGCCTCTAACACTACAATTCCTGCTACTACCGGAACCACCACTGCTACAACATCCACAGCTACTATCATCATTACCACTGGCATCATCGTCACTACCATGATCACCGCATCTGCAGACATCGTTAATACCACCACCACCACCACCACTGCCAATACCAACGCAAATACCACCAGCAACCACACCATCACCATAATCACTACAATCACTCTCATCAACACTACAACCTTCACCATCATCACTAACACTATCATCTGCAACACCAACATCATCGTTCTTACCATCATTGCCACAATTGCAAGCGCACATACCGTCTAAAACAGTATCACCTCCACCGGCACCATCACCACCTCCAACACCATCACCACCAACGCCAACACCACCAACTAAACCATGACCTCCAACATCAGCACCACCAAATATACCAGTACCACCACCACCAGCATCACCACCACCACCAGTATCACCACCACCACCAGCATCACCACCGTTCCCAACACCCGTACCACCACCAACACCATCACCATTAGAACACCATCTCCACCAACTATACCAGCACCACCACCACCATCACCACCACCGCCAGCATCAACACAACTAATACCGCCTCCACTAACAACACCATAATCGCCTACATCAACACCACTACCAAACTATCACCTCCACCATTAACACTGCTGTTGATCGGACACTTAAATTTTACATGTTCCACATGTAAATATTAATAAGCAGACGTTTTCTGAAAGAGCTATATGCGTCCTTTGCAAGAGGACATTTTCCTTCATCAATTTATTTACTGGTTTGGCGAGGAAGAAGCAGTCAAACAACTGGAATCGTGTTAGAACATGAGGGTTGAATTGTTACAAGAGTATAGATTATAAGAGACAAGGAAGTAAGAAGGTGTACAGTTAGTCTCTTACGAGAACGGTGCGGTGATTTACGAAGGGTTAACACTTTATGAAAGCTCTGACAATAAGACCGTAAGGAGGTTTTGATAGCTATATTGAAAGACGCATTTATCTGTGTCATGACTGCCGTTGAACGCGGTGAGATTGCTTTAGAACCAAATATGATAGTGCATTATATATTTTTATAATTATCTCTTTTATAATTATATCTTTTATAATTATCTTTTACAATTATCTCTTTAATCATCATTTCTTTTATCAGTATGATTTTATTTTTATGATTATATTTTTTTATTATTCAATCAAATCAGCCTCTTTTCTACTTTTCTACTAAAGAAAGCTTTCCGTCTTTTTCCTTACGTTTCTTTAAACTTTTCGATTTTCAATATCTGATCGCCAATTTTTGTAAAAATTTATCTAGGTCAACTCTCCATCTTGTCTGTATTTATCTTCCATAATCATTATTTCTATTTTTTTAATACAAAATAGCTTATGAACCCTTTATTCTAAATTACACACTCTCTCTCTCTCTCTCTCTATCTCTCTCGCTCTCTCTCCCCTCGCTCTCTCTCCCCTCTCTCTCTCCCCTTGTTAACGAGGCGTCTACAGCGTACCATTAACTCTGGTAGACCATCATAGGTGTTTCTTAAAGAATGTAACGTGAGAGATGGTAGACAGCGTTGCCAATGTTTGCAATATTGTAAAAGCATCGAGACAATAATATGGATGACGTAAATTGTGGCCAGCGTAAATATTTAGGAGTACAGCGAATGAGAGATCCTAAATATGACTACAGAAAGTAATGTTCAATTTTATTCCTAATCTAACTAATAATGGCGTCAAAGGTCTTGGTGTTTCTAGTGAGCAATAGACGAATATAGATGACGCCCACACTTCCCGCTACGTAACTTTAAATTCGAGCAGTAATGAACTTTCTCACGTAAGTAAATAGATCTATGGAACCAATCACGTTATTGTATCGGTTCTTCGTTAAAATTTGAGTTGATTTTCATTTAATTATCAATTTCTCTTTATTAAGCAATCTGTATTGAGTTACAGCGTATTTTAAAACTAAAATGAGGTGGAGACTTGTTAGGTAATCGAACTACCGGTGACCCAGTATATTACTCATGAATCCGGCTTCCCATTAGTCCTGACGATACTGGATTATTAACACACGACACGCACACACACACACACACACACACACACACACATATACATATACATATATATATATATATATATATATATATATATATCGACTGCTATTTCTAGCAGGGGCTACTGGCCGAGTATAGAGACACTGATGTAGCGGATATTCTAAATTTAGTCTTTCGATAGACCTAGCCGACGAAGACCAATCACTTTTACGATAACAAACATTGTACATTAAAAATCTTTGCAGATTATTTCAAGCTCCAGAAGGCTATAAACGATATGGGACACCGAACATGCCTTCAGTCGGATCTGTTTGCTGATGTCCAAATGGGCGGAAAAGAACAATATGCTTCGAAATGAAGATAAGTTTAATTTGATCCACTTTGGAAAAGAGGATATTCTGAAACTACTCTATGTCCTTTCCTCAGCGACTCCTTAGTGTCATCCAACAACATCAGAGACCTTGTTGATAACAATCTAAGCTGGAGTTCCACGTAACCAGCAAGGTTGACTTGGCCCGCATGATGTGCTCCTGGATTCTAAAAACTTTCTGCTCTACAGATGCTCACGCCATCATCCCTCTCTACATTACTTTTGCAGAACCACACCTTGAATACTATTGCCCACTGTAGTCTCGCCATACGAAGCAACTCATTTATGAAAGTGGAAGCATTCCAGAGGTCAATAACAAGAAAAATAGACGGCATGACAAGCATTGATAATTGAGTCGAATAAAAGAATCAATCTGTACTCTCTCCAACGCCGTCGTGAGCGCTACATCATTTTTGTGATGTGGAAAATATTCCATCAATATTACACAAACGATGTTGGCATCAATTTTAAAATTCACCCAAGACTTGTATCCCGTGCTAACAGCCCACTACAAAAATCGAACTCAAGGCACACAACAACATTACGACACAACTAATTTACCTCAATCGGCCCAGCTCTCTTTAATATTATACCAAAATACATCAAAGCGGAAACAGATCCAAAAGTTCTCTGGACAAATATCTCCAAAAATAATAACTTTTTGCTAGAGTAGGCCATGGTGTCCCATATTTGACTGAGTTGTGGATCACGATCTAAAAGACTTCACCAGGTGGTGCTATTAAGTTAGACATGGCCTGGGCCTCTACTGGCAGAAACCTATCCAAGTTATCTAAATTAAAGGCTGTAACTGGTTGATTAGGCCTCCAAGAAATACAGCAAACTGGGTCTTCAGTTCTCCAAATTTCCTTTTAACAATTTAGGGTCTATGAGCCCGAAACTTTAGGCAATGTTCTTTTGAAAATTAAAAAATGCGGAAGTTTTTGTGCCGTCAGCGAAGCATTCTAATACAACTGTGTAGTGTGTCTTTTCATTGCCACATGTTTTAACAGTCACAGTTTAGCACCCTTGGATTTAACCGTCTTGTTTTATGGTGCATCAGATTTCAAAGAGACTTCGTCCATATTTGCTATCTGTGAAAGTTCAAAATTAATTTCTTTTAATGCATTAATGACATTCCAGTGGAACTTAGTTATTTGATTTTCGTATTCAGGGGATATTTTTGGTACAATTCTTGTCCTAGCCCTCATACAGAGGTTGTCTCCTCATAAATTTGGAACACCATGATGATAACCCTTTAAAATCATTGATATCTTTGCTCATTGCAATAAGTCTTGAATGATACATAATCATTTTAGTGGAAACCGAAAAGCCCGAACTTCTTTGTTCTAAAACTCATATTTTTAATCCTTCTTCTAGTTCAGGTCACCTTACAATTCCCCTACGGAGGTAGTGCTTGCTACGTTTTGCAGCTTTCAGCTGTTCTTGTTTCCTCCGAGTCCTTACCATTTTCTCGGTTGGTAGCGGACCTAAATACTGAGCAGTTGCCCTATTACCGTGGTCTGTTGCGTATGCTACATCTAGTTTAAATTTGATGTTATAACAGTGCCTTTTATTATTCTTTCAGCCATGGATTTGAATTTCAGCCAATGATCTATGCGAAATTTACCGTAAATAAACTTATCGCTACGTTATGGAAAACCGTACCCCAACTCTTGTCTCCTATCAGATCAGTTATATAGTTGTTTATACTATGGGAAAAGATATTGCTATACAGGATGTGTTACTCGTATTTCTAGATGTAATGTTTTGTGCTACCGCGACAGGCCACAATGTGGTAAACAAGGGAAAAAAGACTAAAAGAGTCAAACGCAAATGAATGACCAAGAAATGAACACAAGAAGGAGTCGCTGTTGTAAAAGTGAAGCATCTGACACATCATCTGATCTGATCGTTACAAATGGCTGCCAGACGGATGAAAGTTTATTAACATTCCTTTGAAATTTCTAGGATTATTTTTTCATTTAGATAAAAAAAAAAACAAATGCTTCTTAAAGGTAACCCAGTTGTTAAATAATGTAATACATATATCAGGTGTGGGTTATGTATGCTGGGGAAGGAGGTAAGTGAGATGATGTGAGCTTCCCTCATAATTGCCGACGTATCGTAAGACTGTGGTAATTCGGCTTGTTTTCAATATTTTATTATTAGTAACACAATTTAAAAACGTTAATAACAATAGTAACAATAATAATAAAAATCCTTTATACTATAGATACAAGGCCTGAAATTTTGGGGGATGGGGCTGGCCGATTACATCGACCCCAGTGCGTAACGGGTACTTATTTCATCGATCCAAGAAGGATGAAAGGCAAAGTCGACCTCGGCAGTGTTTGAACTCATAATGTAATGGCGGACGAAATACCGCTAAGGATTTTGCCCGGCGTGACATCTTGCCGCCTTAAAAATAATTGCAATAGTAATAAAAATAATAATAATAATAATAATAATAATAATAATAATAATAATAATAATAATGATAATAATAATAATAATAACAACAACAACAACAGCAGCAGCAATGATCATGACAATTATTATTATTATTATTATTATTATTATCATTATTATTATTATTATTGCTATTGTTATTATTATCATTTATTTTTCTTGTTATATTTCTCTATTGTTCTTCTTTATATTATTTATAGCCTTTTACAGTCAAATACATGAATAAATTAGTAAATAGACTAGAAATAATACTACTAGCAGACTAAACCTCACAACAGCAACAACAAGATCATTAGTTAAACATGAAGTAGTTTATAAAAATCTATGGCTAGATTCCCAGTGGTTTTCAAGGCTGCACTTTATCGCTCCCTCCGGTCACGTGCAACCGAGGTAAGCCCACCGTGTGATGCAATATAGCCTTTATCCTTTCAGTAGCATAGCTGAAGATTATTATACACTTAGAAACACAAACAAACAAGCAGTAACACACACACACACACAAACAAACACGCACTGCAGTACACATATATACCCTTCCAATATGTCTGTATTCAAGAGCGTGTTTTGTGTATGTGTTTATCGGTGTCTGTGTACAAGTGAATGCGTGTATACATAAATGCATACGTGTATGAGTGTATATGTGTGTATGTGTATGCATATATATTTATATATATATGTCTGTTTGTATGTATGTACGTATATATGTATATGGAAATACATACATATATGTATGTATATATATATATATAT
>NC_068990.1:34536167-34538545 GCF_001194135.2 Octopus bimaculoides | reverse complement strand
TTTATCTACCCCCGAAAGGATAAAAAGCAAAGTCGACTCCGGTGACATTTGAACTCAGAAGGTAAAGACGGACGAAATGCCGCTAAGCAGTTTATCCGGTGTGCTAACGATTCTGCCAGCTCGCCGCCTTAATAATAATAACAACAACAGCTGATCGGAAACAAGTGATTACAATGAACTGGAGAAAGAGAAAAATTGAGAAAACTGACAAAGACAGCAAACGCAGAATCTGTGGACAAGGAGACGAAAATATCCACTATTTCTGCTGTGTATGCAGTAAGTTAGCACACAAAGAAAAACCGGCGAGGCAGACATGACTGTGTGACAGTGCCGATAAGAGTGTAGTTTGATGCTCGCCGAAAGCATGGATTTAAAATATCAGAAAAGTGGTATTATCACGAGCAAGGACTGTTGGTGAATGTTAGTTACCGGAATACCCCCATAAAGATTAATCATACTGTTGGAGTAAGGAAGCGAGATAAGACTGTAGAGGACAAAATGAGATAAAGTAAGATCATGCACTTTTCTTATATGATAATTGAGTGGATACCAAAGAAAATGAGAAAATTCAGAAATATTTGGACCTAGCCAAGGAAATGAAGACGTGGCTAAGATAAAGGTAACGATTGCTCATGTAGTAATTGGAGCGTTTGGTACAATACCTAAAGAGGTTAAAGGATACTGGAATTAAGACATGCAACGTCGACCTGCAGAAATGTGCCATCCTCTATTCTGCAAAATGCCTAAGAAAGATTCTTGAAATTTGAAGAAATTTGTTATCACAAAATCTCAAGGTAACATCTGAACTAAAGAAGCACATAATAATTTTCTTATAATAATAATGATGATAATAATAATAATAATAATAATAATAATAATAATAATAATAATAATAATAATAATAATAATAATGATAACAACAACAACAACAACCATAATAATAATAATAATAATAATAATAATAATTATAATAATAATAATAATAACACAAATGAAAAAGAAAGCTATAGACGAGTTAGATTAATATTGAAAACAGAGCTCAGTGCGAAATACAAGGTGATAGGTATCAACACTCTAGCCGTCCCAGTTATAAGTTACAGCTACAATATCCTTAACTGGATACTAAATGAACTAATCAAAGTAGACTTGTATTTGTTTTATGGACCCCGATGTGGGGGAATGAAAGACAAAATTGACGCCAGCAGAATTTGAACTCAGAAGGCAATGTGTCGGAAGAAATACAATTAAACATTTTATTCGAAATTCTAACGATTCTGCCAGATCGCAATTTTCTTAACATTAAAATAATTCTTTCTAATTTTGGCACAAGGATAGCAATATCGAGCGGTAGGACAAATCGATTACATTGAACCCAGTAATTGAATGCTGCTTTATTTTATAGGCTCCGAAAGGATGAAAGGCAAAGTTGATCTCGGCGGAATTTGAACTCAGAATGTAAAGACGGACGAAATACCGCTTAGCTTTTGCCCAGCGTACTAATGATTCTGCCGGCTCACCTCTTTATTGATTTCAAATTGCGGCACAAGGCCAGCAACTTCGATGGAGAGGTAAGTCGAGTAGGTCGACCCAATGTTCAATTGGTACTTATTTTATCGACTCCGAAAGGATAAAAGACAAATTGACCTCAGCGGAATTTGAACTCAGAACGTAGAGGATGGACGAAATACAGCTAGGTATTTTACCCGGTGTGTTAACGATTCTGCCAGCTCGCCCCCTTAATAATAATGACAACAATAATAATCCTTTTTACTACAGGCACATGGCCTGAATTTTACGGCACCATTGCTCAGCTGGTACTTATTTTATCCGCTTCGAAAGGATGAAAACCCAAAGTCGACCTCGGTGGAATTTGAACTCAGAACAAAAAGACGAACGAAATGCTGCTAAGCATTTCGCCCAGCATGCTAATGATTCTGCCAGCTTGCCACTTATTAGCAAAAGAAATGATGAAAAACAAACAAAAAGGAAACAACGTAAAAAAAACAAAAAACAACTATGAAATCAGTGAATAAAAGACATGTAAAACAACAACTAAATCGACAAGCACGATAACAACAACAACAATAACAAATACATCAAAAAGGACAACAAATACAACGACCAAAATGGGAACATCGACGACAGCAACATCAATGACAACTGCAAAAACACCACCACTACCACCACCACCACCACCACCACCATCGAGAAGAACAGCAACATAACAACAACGACAACAACAGTATAAGTCCAACAGATATATAGATGTCTATGAACTAAAGTGTTTCTGTGTTTGTGAAGAGGGAACAAAGCCCCAGTGCCGCACAAAAAGGTTTTTACGTTCATATTTGTTATAATCATTATTGAAACATGTTCTA
>NC_068990.1:34534607-34535240 GCF_001194135.2 Octopus bimaculoides | reverse complement strand
GACATCATTTTATTAGAACATTATCAATTCCGAACAATATCAAACTCATTACACCGACGATTTTTTCCATGCTCCCTCAATTCAATTTAAGAAATTAAATTAAATCAAATTTCCATATCAAATATCATTAACTGGGCATTTCGTTAGAAGAAGAATTTGATAGAAGGGAGCTACATTCCAATGTGTTTTTTGACCCTTGTTAGACTCATATGTGTGCACATATCTGAGTCTAACAAGGGTTAAACAACACATTGGAATATAGCGCCTTTATATCAAATTCTTCCCCCGACGAAATGCCCAATTAATGATATTCAATGTGAAAATTAAATTTAATTCAACTTAATTTCTCAAATTGGTTTAGTTGGGTGTGGAAACAATTGTACGTGCAATGGTTTTGATATAGTTCGGAATTGAAAATGCTCAAATAAATTAATGTCTATATATCAATTTCTCCGTTTTCTTTCTTCTTCCCATATAAAAATGGTAATATATCCATATCCATTATTGCGAAACTAAAATCTCTGGTTTTTCACTGATATACTGGATAAAACTGGGGAACTTGAATGCTAACATCCCTTTAAGAGGATTTTATATCCTTGATATAATTAAATTAAATATATATATATATATATA
>NC_068990.1:34532052-34534432 GCF_001194135.2 Octopus bimaculoides | reverse complement strand
TCTCATAGCTCATTTTTTGGGCAAGTACTTTGTACTATTACCTCGGGACGACCAAAGCTTTTGTGTGTGCACTTGGTAGATGGAAACTGAAAAAAGCCCGTCGTATATATTTCTTCGTCTTTACAGACGAACATGTGCGCACGCGAGCGCTTTGTCTTTGTGTTTGCTCCAACCACCAGTGTTGGTTTCTTTACGTGCCTGTAACTTAGCAGTTCAACAAGTGTTATATATATATGACTTAAGTTTTTGGAATTATTGGCCCAGGCTATGTCTGATCTAATACCACCATATTCTTTTTTTATACTTTCTCCCTTTCTTTTAATCATTGAACTGCGCTCATGCTGGAGCAATACGATGAAAGAATTAGTTCATCAGTTCGACATCATTGCCTTTTCTTAAAGTTTGTCACTTATCCCATTTCTCTCTTATTGCTGAAATTTTAGATATATACGAGGCGGTATCAAAAAGTTCCCGGACTAGTTATGTTTAATAAAAGAAAACTTATTCAACTAAGTTTTAATATCATCTCCTTCGAAATAGTTAATTTTCGCCGCGATACACCGGTCCCATCGTTTCTGCCACTTTTGGAATTCGTCCTAGAAATCGCTTTCCATAAGCGAGTCGAGGACCTTCTGCGATTCGCTCTGGATCTCAATAACTGTGACTATATGTATGCAAATACTTACATCCTTACTGATTGGGAAACAGTTCATCAAAATGTAAACTTTGAGAAATAGTAACTGTTGTGTTCCACGGAAGTTAATCTTGCTCGCCTGTAATTATGGGAACTCCTAGAATTTAAGAGTACATTTAAGAGTATAGTGTGGAGGCGCGCAGCTTAGTGGTTAGGGTGTCAGCACCATGATCGTAAGATTGTGGTTTCGATTCCTGGACCGGGCTTTGCGCTGTGTTCTTGAGCAAAACACTTCATTTCACGTTGCTCCAGTCCATTCAGCTGGCAAAAGTGAGTAACGCTGCAATGGACTGGCGTCCCGTCCAGCTGGGGAACACATACGCCATTGAAACCGGGAAACCGGGCCCATGAACCTGCCTAGGCTTTAAAAGGACGCAATTATTTTCTTTATTTAAGAGTATAGATTGTCATTGAAGGGAGGGCAGCATGCCCAGTACGTCCAACGCAGCCCACATGATTCATCACCGTGTACAGTATGGTCCTCAGTTGGACATACACAGTCTAAATCAGTTGTGGACGAACCGGGTCTGTGGGACTTTCTGAATATCACACTTAATGAAAAATTGCCTATGAATTTTTGTACTGCGGTCGGCCTGATGATGAGCAATGTCTTACGCGGTCCGCTTCTAGAAAAAGGTTGCCCGTGTCTAGACTAACTGAAAAGATGATCCCGTAGGCCATGGTTTGTCGCTCGGCCTTCTTTAAATTTTAGTAGTGCTGTCGGCCTGATGACGAGCCATGTCTCATATGGCCCGCTTCTCGAAAAAGGTTCCCTTGTCGTTCGGTTATCTACCTGCTACCAGCATACCATATGATTGCTGGATCAGGTCTGACCAAGGTCAATACAAAAACAACTCGTTGTGTCTCAAGACTGCTGGCTCCAAGTAGAATAGAGCGTTACATAACAGCAACAACAACAGCCAAAGTCTCGTATAACGCAACTTCTACCACCACTATTACCACCACCCTATGATTATATATCAAATGCTTGCTGAGTGAAGGCTGACCAGCAGCCATGTAACAACGCCAAGTTGTCTCCCTCATAGGACTGCTCGATCAGAGTTAAACTACTGGAAACTACTGCTTTAGTAGTACCCCTAACCCTAAACCTAACCCTAACACTAGTTTTGTGAGATTTGGCTGTTATTTCTAGCATGTAAATAGCCTGCTTGGTGGGGGGGGGGGGGAATTGAAATTTTTCAAACAATTTTTTTTCAGAATCGGAATCTCCATAGCCTAAAACGTGGGATTCCGTAAAAAAAATTAATAAATAAGGAGGGGAAAGGTTCAGATTACATATAGTCCGTCTCTACCAAAAAGACAACTTATATCAACCAACTTATCCAACACTTTGAGTTTCTCTCTCTCTCCCTTTAAAGACCCAGTATGACTTGTGAAACTAGATCTACTGTAGTTAAACTACTGGAAACTACTACAACTATTATTGCTCACCCTAACACAATCAACATTACCTCCAACACAAGATCACAAACTCTGTCGTCACCTGCATCCTCGACATCATTATCCAGAGTAAACTCACAACCACCTCCTTATCACCATTATCAACAACAAAGTAAAACACGACCGTCATCACTATATAAATGTGTAGATGTAGTGGGGAGAGTGTGTGTGCTTGTATGTATTTGTGTGAGTGAGTGTATTTGCCTGCGTGCGAGAGTGTGTGTG
>NC_068990.1:34531275-34531952 GCF_001194135.2 Octopus bimaculoides | reverse complement strand
TGTAGAGCTTTTCTTTTTGGGAGGGGGAAGGAAGGGGAAAAAAAAGAAAAAATGGGTGTTGTCGATCAAAAGGGATCGTAGGAAGGGAAAGAGGGGGAGTTCGATCAAAAGGGATCGAAAAAAAAAAAAAGGAAAGGCCGATCAATAGGGATCGTGAATCACACAGTAATGTTCTCGTGTAAAAGGAGGGGAGGACAGTTTAGGTTTGGCCGTGGAAAGAAAAGCCTACGGAAAAGACCACGGTAACCTTGGTCAATATTCTCATTGAAGAAACTATAACAGTAAGTGACTCTCTTTTGCCTTTTTGTTTTCTTTTTTTTCTTGGATAGATAGATAGATAGATAGATAGATAGATAGATAGATAGATAGATAGATAGATAGATAGATAATCGTAATCGTAGTATATCTGTTCTCTTATGTGTCGTTGCTGATAAGTAAAGGTGTGGCAGTACGCTCATAGATTGTGTGCAGGGCACGTGAACGGAGATTGCATTCGGTAAAATGGATCAAATTGATAGAAAACATAGGTGTGCCATATATATGAGTGCCTGTGCTTTTATGAATGCGTGTGCGTGTATGTCTATGCGTGATCATGTATGTATGTACATATATATATAGTTATAGATATATGTACATGTAGATATAGCTATAGGTATATCCATATATATATATATATA
>NC_068990.1:34526511-34530595 GCF_001194135.2 Octopus bimaculoides | reverse complement strand
TATATATATATACATATATATATATATATATATCCTAAAATCATGACAATACTTATGACCATATATGGATTCCCAGAATCATGTGGTTATCACAGAAAGCTCTTTTACTGGTCCCAGCTATCATGCCACATAGTTATCTAATACGGAGGAGTGTAATGCAGAGTTGTATACAGCTGAAATTCAAATTCAATTGCTAAAACAACTTCATGAGAAGTATGTAAACCATAAACAAATCAAGGGATATGAAATGTGAACGTATTTATTTAGCAACTTATTATCTTTAGTTTCGTAGCTTAACACGTAATAATAATTTCAGTGTATAATAAATTATTTTACATGCCTGTACTAATATGCTTGCTATACATTGTACAATACAATTGAACATTTTCAAATCAATGCAGATAAAGCAAACAAGCTCATCACATCACGAGAGTATCATGGTTAAACCAATACTTCAAGCATTGGTTGAACCATGAGGTTCTGGTGAAGTGATCAGCTAGCTTTCTTTATCTGCATTGATTTGTATATACAGTTGTATTATACGGTTGTATTATACAGTTGTATTGTATAATGTGTTGCATGCCTATTTGGACAGATATGTAAAATGATTTACTATACACTGAAATTAATATTACATGATGAAAGTTGCGAAATGGCCGTAAGCTTGAGGATAACAAGTGATTAAATAAATATATTCGTCTCTCATATCTCCTGACATTTTATAGTTTATGTGTGTGAGTGTTTGTGTATGCGTGTGTGCGTGTGTGTGTATAAGAGTGAGAGAGAGAGAGAGAGATACGGTGTGTGTGACTGTGCTTATTTTTATCTGTTAAGTTAAGAGTGAGACCAATGTCCGTAACTTGTTCCAGGGCCTCCGAGATTTGTGCACAGCTGAAAGGCATCTTCAAACCAGAAACCTGGTTCACGTACGTAAGGTGCCTAATGGTGGCTTTTCACCGAGCGACTAAGTATAGAGATAAAGTAGGCCGAGGCGGAATTTGAACTCAGTACAAAGCATTCGGTCTAACATTCACACCAATTCACCAATGCATTTCTTGGAATTGGTACATATTTATCGATTCCCAGACAAGGTTAACTTCGTAGTATTTTAAACTCAGGACGTCGAGATTCAGAACAAATGCGTGAAACTTTCGGTCCAACATTCTATGTACGTCAATTCGCCCCTGTGCCCTGTGTGTGTGTGTGTGTGCGCGTATTTGTTTCCAGTTGTTTTTTACATTGTGACTCATAATGGCACAAGACATGTTTTACATGAAACTGTAACTCATCTTAATTCTGTTCTTTTTTTTTTTTAAAGCGCTGTTGATATTTAAGGCTGTTCAGTTAAATGTTTCTCCATTAGGGAGCGGAAATATATTACAACGCCCTTTTTGTTTTGTTTTACAACAAAATTATATAATACATTATATCATATGATATTTCTAAGTATGTTTAGGATGGTTGTTAGATGTTGCTGGTGAGCATTTTATTTCCCTCTTTGTATTAGTAACGTGAAAGCATTTCCCTGTAGTCCTCTGTTGATGGTACTTTCATCGAAGGATAACACATTCAGCCTATTGTTGATGCTTATTGACCTATGTTTGATGATGGTGAGTGGTTGGATTGGATGTAAATCTTCAATGGATCCTGGTGGGTTTCTTGAAAAAAAATATCATAAGGTTTGGAGCTTGGTTTCCTCCCAACATCCAGAACGTTTGCCATGATAAATTTCGCTAAGTAAGTAATTTTTTGAGGAATAGTGTTCATTTTTAAGTACTTCAAAGACCTGCTGAAGACAAGCATTTTAAGAATGAGTAACGTCGTTCCTTCACTATTTATTAGAAGTCATTGCCACCCGCTATTCACTTTCGCCGATTCCCTATTGTTTGAGGAGTGGAGATGTAGAGGAGAATGTATTCAATACCACCAACACCAACACTAATGTCACCAGTACTAATAGCATCGCCACTAATGTCGCGACCACCATCATTTCCACAACTACCATCACCATTGTCTTCACCACCACTACCACTGTTATCACCACTACCACTGTGACCACCATCACCACCACCAACAACAACCTCATTGACAGCATCGTACATACCGAATAACGATGTTAGAATCATTAAGTAGCTGTACTATATACTGTAAGATGCGTGGGTGCAAAAGCTGATCATATTTAACAAAATAAATAGCAGAGGTTAATTGCACGGATGTATCATCTCCAAATCAAACAATAGTCAAGTTAATATTAGTATATTTAATGAAGTGAACATTAAAATTCAAATTAAATATTGAACATGCGGTGGGAAAAGACAGTATTACCTCAGTTTAATACGTACTGAAGATCTGGTGAAATATCCCATAATAGACGTTGATTTATCAAAAGAAGTTAGTTGGATGATCCACATTGATGTGTCTAACCACACAGATTATTTCTGAATGAACCTCACCACATCACAAGGATGTGCGTGTCATTCAGGTTAGCGAAACTGTCTTCATAGTTGCCAACAACAACAGATGTCACTAATTATATTCACTATTTGTGCAGTTGACAAAAAGAAATCGAAAGTCTAATCTAATAATTCTTTTTCTTGAAACAAATTCGGAGTAAGGAAAGGCGTGAACAGGGGATGTTTTGTCGGTTTGTGCTGGAAGAATTCGGAGCAATGGTAACAACGTGCAAAAAGAAAAATGGTGAACAATAAACCAATATTTTGAAACGAATCTGCAGCAGATAAAATGAGCTGCAAGTGATTGATGAAAGAAAAGTTGCTTTCTTTCCGTCTCGTCTAAGCAAATATTTATTAACAGACCCAGGATTGTATGAATTTCTCAGTAGTCGGTATTTGACGAGAGATTCGCCATCTTTGCAAACTTGTCTGCTTGTTTACTTTCGCTGTTAAACAGGCAGGGTTACGCTATGATAATAATAAAAATAACGATTCTAAAAATAATCATTATTATTAACATCGCTGTTGTTGATGTTATTACGAGTTTCCTATTCAACTTTTCTTTCTACTTTTTAAAAAAATTTCTATTATTGATTTATGTCTTGTCTCCTTTGTGTTTGTTTTGGATTTGGTTTCTCTGAATATTCTTTCTCTCTTTCGTTTGTTTTCTCCTATTTTGAGATTCATTTTATTCTTTCCTTTTCCATCCATAACTCGGTAGGATTGTTTTCACTTCAGCCGATGACAACTTTGATATTTCCAACTAAATGCCAATGTTTGCAGCTTCCAATTATGTCAACTGCCACTTACATCGTTCCATTGACATCCTTTCTGTTCACATATCTGTTAACAATGCAAAGTTTCGCCAACAAATTCAGTAGCTTCATAGAAACCTAAGCTGACCAATGAAAGACGATCGATATAAACGACGACGATGACGATAACGACAACTTCATATAAACTGTAATAACATTTCCTACATAAGTCATACATAACTTCTGAAACAGGAGTTCCAGCAATGCTACCATCAAGGGAAACGACACTGGATAAAATGTGTGGCTTCAGAAGGAGACTCCTTCGAAGTAGTTTAATTGCCGAATGTATATATGTTGTAGTATTCTTTATACAGCGCCATTCCCGATACTTTTTGATCAGAGTTCATATATAGATATATAGGTATATATGCATGCATACATGGGGTCATGGGCGAATATTTTCACATTGCTGTGTTTGATGACGATTGAAATGTCGTTTATATATACTATAAACAGAAGCGGGCCCAAAACAGTCCCCTGAATGACACCACTGGTGACTTTTGCTGGGCTTGTGTGGATTCCACCAATCACAACACGTTGTGTTCTGTTTTCCAGGAAATCCTCATTCCAGTGTGGTAGTTTTCCACGGATTCCAATATTTGACAATTTTGACAGTAGGATATTGTGGTCGACTCTGTCGAACGCTTTGCTAAAGTCCAGATATATGACGTCAGAGTTCGAACTTGATCCCAAGGCTTTAAGGACATCATCGATGTGATGTAAGAGTTGTGTTAGATAGCCCCTGTCGCAGCGAAAACCCCATAATGGTTTAAATTTAGAAGATTGTGGCTCTCTAAGAAGACAGCTATCCTATAT
>NC_068990.1:34522569-34526081 GCF_001194135.2 Octopus bimaculoides | reverse complement strand
TATATATATATACATACATACATATACACATATATACACACACACGCACACGCACGCTGACACTCACACATACATGCACGCACACACACATATACATACACAAACGCGCGTGCGCTCACATTCTTAACTTTTACTCTATAGCTATTCCTACATTTTACTCTTTAATGCAAGCTCACTATATCTGAACGATTCGCTTTCATTATATATGAACATATATTCCTCAACGAAAGAAAGTTTAATCAACAGAAATTTAATTTATGCATATAATTAATTTAACATAATTATATTTCATTATATGTAGACTTTACTGTAGTAGCAATAAATTAACATGGATATTATCTTGGCTTGTTTAAGCAGAAATATTTGTGTGTGGCCTCCATTGCTTCACACTGATATAGGATTTGGTTTAATTCCAAGTTTGTATTTATATTGTACGTATGTAATGTTAATATCTCATTAGTTAATATCATTAGTTAATATTAGGATAATTTAATTAAACAGAAATTCTTGAAGATAATTTTCTGAACAGGCAGATATACCGACATTCATGGAAAACAACTTTTATAACCATAATGGTTTCCAGCATTGGCACGAGGCCGGGTATGGTTAAGAAAATCGCTTGGTAAACTATTGGGATTTTAGTTCAATACCCAAGCAAGGAAATTTATGCTTCCTCCATATTAGAACTTATTCTCTTTCTTCCCTTGTTCGTCATTTTCCCAACCAATTCTTCTTCTTCTTCCTCCTCAACCTCCTCCTCCCCTTCTTGTTTCGTCCATTAATGTTATTTCATTAAATACTTATTTCTATTTTTTTCCATAAAGATAATTTTATGTTACACAAACACACTTCCATACCATACCTACGTTGTAGCCACTAAGCTCCACCCACTTGATGAACCAAAAATATGCAACAGGCTCCAACAAACAAAAAAATATAATCTGATCAACAACTTTTCCTCCTCTCTCCTTCTGTCTGTCTCTCTGTCTCTGCCTCTGTCTCTCTCTCTCTTTCACTGACATTATATATATATATATATATATATATATATATATATATATATATATATATATATATATATATATATATATTAATAATAATAACATGACAACAAAAGAAGGAATGAGACCTCGATATTATATAAATAGAGGAATTTATCTATAAACATATCATGTGACAATTAGTTGGTTGTCATAATAAAACTCAGAGTTTCGGATGTCTGTGCCGAAGTCTGCTCCGGCATCTCATCAATTATTAAAATTTGAGTTTTATTATGACAGCCAACTAATTGTCACATATTATATATATATATATATATATATATATATACATATATAACACAGTTATACACCAGATTTTGCTATATCTCTAGTGTGATTATATTAATTATTCATCATTGAGATATTTCATTATTTAAAATCAATTTTAAATTCTATTTTCAGATGAAGTCAATGTAAAGTTTAAACTCAAGTAATGAGATGATGTCTTAGAGCTAGAAACCAAGGCTTGAATCCGTAGTAGACTTTCTTAAGTAAAGAATTCTGAAGAGAGCTGTTCCATTTTTTTAGCAAAGCTGCAGGAACACTTATCGCCCACTTTTCTGGCATGTGAATCACTTATAAATGTTTCATAATGGCTGTCACATATAATCCTGGATTACTCCACTCTCATTCTCCATGATAACTCTTTACAGTCCAGTAAAATGGCGGATTACTACATTCTTATTAACTAATGATACCTGTTTACATCCATATGACATGGTAGATTATTCTGTTCTCATGTACAATTATAACTGTTTACAGCCAAGTAAAATGCTGGATTACACTGATCTTGTCCACCGAGACACTTGTTTACAACCAAGGAATGAGCTTCTTTGATAAGAAAGTTTATTCTCCATTCATTATAATTCATTGTTGGGGATATTGCAGATACTGAGTTCAATGTTTCTACCTGGTATGGTGTCTGTTTGCCCGCCTATAATTCTCATATGTAATTTTGGTTTTTGCTTGTCATCACCTCCAGGTTAGTCCTGATGGAGTAAACCTATAAAGAGTTGCATTCTAGCTGTGAACATCTGCCTTTCACCCTTCCGTACCAAACATACCACTTCATTATCTATCGTATCTCTTTGTAAAGACATTGAAATTCGATTCCAGGCAGATTCGGCAGCCACTTTTAGTAGTAGACTGAGAGACTGTGAAAAATTTCCATTCTTTTCAGCTGTCATGCATTATAAATAACGTTAAACATGCTTTTACAGTCATTAAAGTGTTAAATAGTTGGCAATATTTGATTTGTTTTAAAAGGAGAAATAATTTCTAAATGCGTGACCAATCGGTCTTGATGGTTTTTAGAAAATGAAAATGATGGTGGTGACCTTCATCACACGTTCCAAGGTTAATCTGTGCGTAAGTGAAGTGGAAGAGTTGAAAATGATATATCGAAACCGGATGCCAGTACTTGCCGCACCGGAAACGTAGTAGCTGTTTTATTGTTCAGGCAACTAGAAAGATGTGAGCGTGCGGTTTTTTTTTTTTTTCAAACGTAAAACCCAGTGGGAAACTTTCTTTTCAAATATATCTATTGAAATAAAATCTAACTGCACCTTTGTGAAATCATTATATTCTTCTAAAATAATAACTATATATATATATATATATATATATATACACGCACACACATATATGCACACACAGAGGCATATATATATATATATATATATATATATGTACATACATGTGTATGCGTATACACACACACACACACACACATATATATATATATATATATGCATATATGGAATATTGACTTATCTATTTATATAATTATTCACAACAGCAATGCCAGCAAATTTGCATATCTCCCTCTGACGTCAATATATCTGTTATTATGGAGGGATGATTGTTGCATATGTCGAATAGAAGAAGAAGAGAAAAAAAACAGTAATAACAAAAAAATAATAAAGCAAAATCAGGTCGTGAACATATTCAACAAGTTGCTTCTATTGTAATCAATAAGTTGGCTTCCTTCCCTAGCGACAGAATGGAATTACATTCAAGTAATAGTGAAAGAGAAAGTAAAAGAATAAAACCAGCGGCAGCAGCAGCAGCAGCAGCAGTAACGATAACGACAACGACAATAATAATAATAATAATAATAATAATAATAATAATAATAATAATAATAATAATAATGTAAACACTATAGCAAGCAGCTGCACCAACAAGGCAACCGAACAGCCGGCCAAATAAATTCAGAGAGCGCAATATATCAAAGAACTATAATCAATTTAGCGCTGATTAGGTAATTATTCGCAAAAAGATCAATATTGCTTTCATAAAAGATTGAGCAGTAAAATTATAATAGCAATAATAATAATAATAATAATAATAATAATAATAATAATAATAATAATAATAATAATAATAATAATAATAAGAAGAAGAAGAAGAAGAAGAAGAAGAAGAAGAAGAAGAAGAAGAAGAAGAAGAAGAAGAAGAAGAAGAAGAAGA
>NC_068990.1:34513128-34520969 GCF_001194135.2 Octopus bimaculoides | reverse complement strand
ATATATATATATATATATATATATATATATACATATATATACACACATATATACATTCATACATACGTATATACAAGCTATTATATGCATGTATGCATACATTTATATATATTTATAATTTTATACGTATACGCATACATATACCTATGCATATGTATATATAACTATGTATATATTAATATAAATATACATGTATACATATGTACATATATGAACGCATATATCACACACACACACACTCACACTCACACACACACACACACACACACACGCACTCACACATATATATATATATATGTATATATATAGATGCATTTGCGCGTATCTTACGGTGCATGTAAAGAGATTGATTACATCATAAAAGCATGTAAATATATACGAAGAAAGTCTATTGTAGAGATTAGTGCGTTGGATCTGAAAGTAATGTTCCACTATGAACACCTAAGTACACCATACACGTTGCTATAATTGTATTTACTACATTTACTGTTTAGATTTTCCTTGGCTTTGTTTAAGTTATTCTTTTTTTTATTTTTACTATCGAAATATCGGTTCGATTCTCTCTTATCGACACACCATCAGCCATGTTGAACGGCAACGGACGTAGGACGCTATATTATCCATGAAGTTTAGTGTGTGTATGTGTATGTGTGTGTGTGTGCGCGCGTGTGTGTGTGTGTTTGTGTGTGTGTGTTTGTGTGTGTGTGTGTGTGTGTGTATGTGTGTGTGCGTGTTTGTACTGAATTGCAGTGTTTGTATGTGTGTACGTTAATGCAAAATGCAGTGTTGGAGTTAGAAGGAAGAATAAAGCCTAAGTACATATACATTGTTGCTGGTGGGTGGTGTGTGGATGTTCGAGCATTATTGCACGTATGAGTGCGTAGGCGTCTGAAATTACAGTAACCCATATGTGTGTGTGTGTGTGTGTGTGTGTATCTTTTATTTTATACTTTTTTCAGTCATTGGATTGCGGCCATGGTGTAGCACCTCCTTGAAGAATTCAGTCGATAAAATCCCCCACATATGCCCAACCCAGTACTTATATTTTAAGCGTGATATTTATTTCATTATTTTCTGTTGCCGAACCGTTAACTTAAAGGGACGTAAAGAAACCAGTCCCGGCTGTCAAGCGGAGACCGGGAGACAAACACCAACACGATGACGCACACACATAGATCTCTCTCACACCCGCTCTCTCTTTGTTTCTCTCTACGTCTATCTCTCTGTCTCTACCTCTCTCTCATCCAAGTGGTCCGCCCTTAGGCAGGTTCCGTGCATGTAAACCTTCTTCAGCACACTTTAATCTGTACTCTCCTTTTCGTTGAGTGGTTCCCCTGTCAAAATATCATCCATTATCACTCCCCTTTTCCCTTTAGGTCTTCTCCCTTGTATTCTTCCCTCTATCATTGTGCACAGAAGCCCCTCTGACCTCATAATATGTCCTATCGATTTTGTTTCCCTTCTCCAGGTGGTATCCATCAGACATCACCTCTCTCCAACTCTCCTAAGCACCTCCTCATTGCTTACATAGTCCGTCCAGCAGTTCTTTTCTGTTCCACTCTAGAATCACATCTCATATTCAATCTCCTAGCAACGGTCTTCTTAAAGATCTATGTTTCTGAGCCATAGAATAGTTAACTCTATACTAGAGTTTTCTCCAGCTTCTTCAGGTCATACTTCAGGCGTTTGGTGTGCAGTAGTTCATATTTGTTGAATCCACTTTTGGTCATGGCAATTCTTGCGCTGATTTCCCTCTCCCTTCTCCCATCTTCCTTTAGTAGGCTTCCAAGATATTTAAATTATGGAATCTGCTCCTGATGATTTTCGTTGATGTTGATTTGCAAATTCTCTCCTCTGTTCTTTCCAATTTTCAATACTTTAGTCTTCTGGTTTATTCTCATCAGACGTGTCATGATGGTCAGCAATCCCTCTACAGTGTTCGCTGTCAGGGCCCAGCCATTCCATGATCTGTCTGGCCCATGCAAAGAGCAGCGATTAGGTGCCTATATCTCCAGTCTACTCCCATTTTATTTTAGTTAATCCATGTTTTTTTTTTCATGCAACCCGATGATAGGGCTATAGAAGAAGATACTTTCCCAAGTTGCCGCCTAGCGGGACCGAGCCAAAGACCACATGGTTGGGAAGTAATATTCATACATACATACATACATGACGGCTGCAACGCCATGTGCGAATATTATCATCGCCTGATGGAAAGTGCCACACATACAAAGGCTCGACCAGCCATTTTTGTGAAAAGTCTTACTTTTTTTGTTTTTTTAAGCGATCCCTGTGCATGGTGATATTTTTATAGTGGGGAAATGATTTATGCAAATCCAATCCCACTCTCTAAATATAGACAACATAAGCTAGAAAGAAGAACTAGTCTACATCATCGAATATTGTCAGTGTCACAAGTTTTCTCTCACAGTTTCTTTCTCCTAGAGAGATGTTGTAACAACAACAGAGGGGCCTCCCACTCCCAGTGGACCAACCGCGCACCTGGACACCAACCCAGGTTTTTCCAAATCCCCGTGCATACATACATACATGCATATGAACACATATTGTTGGATGGCCGTTGATTGCTCAAGAGCTTTTCCGCTCTTTGACAAGTCTTATTATTCGTTCTACAGGATGTCTAACAATCACCCTCCTCACCAAGCAAGCTTGATGGGGTTACCAGTTTAGTCACCAATGAACCAACCATGCAACAAGTTGTACTGGGCTACATGTTACCAGTAGCGCCCAACAGCGGCCTGACATAACTCACATACATACATAATACATATGTACATACATACATATATATATATATACACACACACACATATATATAAACACACATACACACACACACATATATATATACACATACATATATATATATATATATAGGAGAATTCCTGAAAAAGCAACAGACGAAGACAAGTGGTGTAAACAACAAATGGATGTATTAGTATAACGCTCGGGAATAGAGAACGTCTTTAACGTTTCGAGCCTACGCTCTTCAACAGAACCCAGGTTCGAAATTTCCCCAAGACACCTGAAGAAGGCTGGAGAGTATATCAGCCGAAATGATGTGTTAGCAACAAACAAGATAAGGACAAATATCCGTCGAATGTAAAATAATGTAAATGATGTAAATAAAGTAGGAGCAGGTTTTGTGTTGCGCAAACGCAACCAGAGGTATATATGATACACACTTCAATCAATATTTGCCTTCATTAACATGGTGCTCTGGCAGAAATCATTAGGTCATCGGACAAAATGCTTACAGCATTTCATCTTGCTCGTTATGTTCTGAGTTCAAATTCCGCCGAGATTGACTTAGATTTTCTTCTGTTTTGGATCGATACAATTTAGCACAGGGATCAATGTTATCGACTAGTCTCTTCCCTACAACATTTCAGGCCTTGTGACTACAGTAAAGAGAAAACATTTAACTTCATTGCTGATTGTGTTACGTAACCGAGGTCTGATCTTGATCGCTCCCGTTTTCTTCGTTAAGAACCTTAAGTGACTTCGGTTGAACCCAGTTGTTAGCTGGTTTATATAAATGCTGAAGTTACATTCGCATTACCGATATGTGTGTGTGTGTGTGTGTGTGTGTGTGTGTGTGTGTTTGTGTGTGTGTGTGTGTGCGTGCGTCTGTGTGTACATATATATAGAGAGAGATCGATAGATTGATAGATAGATAGATGCATACATACATACATACATACATTATATATGCACCATATACATACTGTATTATATTATATATATATATTTATTATTATTATTATTATTATTATTATTATTATTATTATTATTATTATTACTACTACTACTGTTACTGTTATTATTATTATTATCATTATTACAGTTATAATTATTATTATTATTATTATTATTATTATTATTATTATTATTATTATTATTATTATTATTATATATACATATATGTATGCTGCCTAGTTTTAGCTATTTACAAAACATCAATCATTTTTTTGTATATTAATTATTGTTAATAAAAAATAATAATTAATAAAATAACAGTTGAGTTGTGTTAATAATTAATTTCTAATTAGTCGGTCCACTTTTATATTTTCCGTGACCTCTTGTAAACAATGGGTCATGGTATCAATTAGAGTGTTCAAGTTGAGTTGTTTACAGGAATTTCACACAAGATTTCCTTGATATTTCTTCCTCCTCCTCCTCCAACTACTACTACTACTACTACTACTACTACTACTACTACTACTACTACTACTACTACTACTCTTCCTCCTCTTACTACTACTACTAATGCTGTTTCTGCTACTACTACTACTACTACTATTATTACTACTATTTTTGCTCTTCATTATAATCATCATCATCATTGCGATAGCCATCACTATTAACACCATCAACATCATCATTACCATCGTCATCCTCATCGTCACCATCATCATCGTCATCACCATCATTTTATGATTTTCCCTTGCTTTCGATGACTGAAGAATTGACCCCAGAATCCCAAGTTCGCTCACTTGAAAGTAAATCAATGCATCGTATACGATGTGTATAAATGGACTTTATGATTATGTAATATCTGACTACGTGTAACAAGTTGATGAAATTTCAATAATAGACAGTCTAGCAAGCTCTCATCCCACCCTACAGTCAGCCAACGAGTGTGTCTCTACATCCTGCCAGCAAGAAATAGCAGCCAAATCACCTATAACTGTACCATTTTACAAAAAAAAAATGGGAAAAATACATTGATTAATGTTGTGATCCATAGAGAAGAAAGAAGCTGAAACCTTGTTTATGAAGAAAGAGGTTTAAGATCCCCTTGATGGCATATGCACCAGGCTTTTCATTAGGACTGAATACAGCTTATAGTGTGAACACATGACTAAAGAGGAGATTTATGGATATATTCTGGCCGTCTGGTCTATTATAGTTTTAATAGGAGTTGCTATTGTGCTGATCAACAACAGATTATATCAGACGTTGTGATTTGGAGACTTCTACGCCCAAATACAGGAAGAAAACCGTTCGACTACATTGGTGCTATTGGCTGGAATTTGGTGCTATTGGCAAACTAATGATCCACTAGAGCTAACGGGAAACCGAGATGCTTGGTGAAGGGATTGTGAGGTGAATCTTGGCTGTGACTGCTTGAAGCACGTTGACCAAGGTATACTCTTCTTCAAAGCAAAGCCGGGAGTCATGCTTGGATATTTTAAAAAATAGGTTTGATCTCTCAGCAGTCACGTAGGACGTAGAGTGTGTTGGGCTATATAGCATCACCACCACCACCAGCAATAACAACAACAACAACAACAACAAAAGGAAAACAACAGTAACAACAACAACAAAATCTTCACCTCCTTCACTCTACAATGTTTCTCCCAGAGTTTACACCATTTGTCTTCTTACACCGACATAATTTTGAGATTCTAAGAAACAGCAGTACATGATGTCATTTCGATAACTGACACAATGAACCTGAAAGTTCTTTAAATAAAAATACTATTCCATCACATTCCCAAAACTTCAGTTTTCATACAAATTGACTGCTCTGTCATTATTCCAATTCCAAGAAACCGCAACGAAATCTCCCGCAAATCACATCCTACGGCCCTAAATATGTATTCCTAGACTTGTGGAGGCACAATGGCCCAGTTGTTAGGGAAGCGGACTCGCGGTCATAAGATCGCGGTTTCGATTCCCAGACCGGGCGTTGCGAGTGTTTATTGAGTGAAAACACCTAAAGTTCCACGAGACTCCGGCAGGGGATGGTGGTGAACCCTGCTGTACTTTTTTCCCCACAACTTTTTCTCACTCTTTCTTCCTGTTTCTGTTGTGCCTGTAATCCAAAGGGCTAGCCTTGTCACACTGTGTCACGCTGAATATCTCCGAGAACTACATTAAGGGTACACGTGTCTGTGGAGTGCTCAGCCATTTGTACGTTAATTTCACGAGCAGGTTGTTCCGTTGATCGGATCAACTGGAACCCTCGTGGTCGTAAGCGACGGAGTACCAACAACATTCCTAGACTCGCTGAAAAAAAATTAAAAAAATGACAGTATAGTTATAACAAGAATGTTTAGAATATAATGTTTTCTCATTTCAAGATTGCCTAGGGCTAAATATTAGCACCACCATCATCATTATCACTACGCATCAAGGTCCAGTATCCCCGTCTCATTAATTGCAGAATCCTTATTTGTCTTCTCTCCAACGTCATGGACTTATCTAACTTCAACCATTTAACCACAAATTAATAGCTTTTAATTAATAGCTTTTAATTGATAGCTTTCATACTGAAATATTTATGATTTTAAACTACTGGGTCCAAACTACTGAACCTGTATCATAGGTTCTGTATTAATTGTGTCTTTGACTCACTCATGATAGTTCTCTCTCCCTCTCTCTCTCCCTCTCTCTCTCTCTCTCTCTCCCTCTTTCTCTCCCTCTTTCACGCACACACACACACTCTCTCAGACATATGTGTGCGTGTGTGTGTGTGTGTGTGTGTGCGTGTGTATGTGTGTACGCGTGTGTGTGTGTGCGGAGAGAGTGTGTGAAAGAGAGAGAGAGAGAACGGGAGAGAGAGAGAACGGGAGAGAGAGAGAACGGGAGAGAGAGGGAACATTCATAACCACGTCACCATTCCACTACCATTCCCACTATTCTCATGATAACCATGACCATGACCATCACCATCGATACTGGTATCTCCTTCACCACCACGACCACCAGTATCACCGCAATTACTAGTACTAACACTACAACCATTACCACCGCCATGGACACTGCTTCGAACAACAATAATACCACTCCCACCATTACCGCAGCCACCACCACCACCACCACCATCACCACTAATACCATCGTTATTGGCATCACTACAGCCACCACCACCATGATTTAAGAACTACCACCGGCTCTATCACTGTCATCATCATCATCATCATCATCATCATCATCATCATCATCATCATCATCATCACACTACTACTACAACACAACGACCACCAACCACCACAACTACTATCATCAACACCACCACTACAAATAGTAGGTGTACTACTACTACTACTACTACTATTTCTACTACAACGGCAACTAATACTAGAAGTACAACTAAACTTCGGTGGAAAATCAATAATGATTAAATCTTCTGTCCAGTATTGGTAAACCAATCCAATACGGAGTGACCAACACGAACTGACCAACTGTAAAATCCGACCAAGTTTCCACAAACGGACAGAGAAGGATTAACGCTCAGACTTGTCTCTCAGTTGCCATATCTGAGTTGGTTCGTTAATAATCTCTAACTGTCCATGAACCGAGGATTTGGGATGTGCCGAGAACGGAGGTTAATCAGTGCAGAATCACAGAAGTAAGAACATCAAAACTCCAAGGTACTGGAATTCTTCGATTTAGAAAAAAAAAGAAAAAAGAAAGGAAAGACAGAGAAATGAAGCTATGTTTGTTATTGGCACGAAGTGATTCACAAACATGAACACGCGCACACAAACACATACATACTCACAGATATACATGCATTTATTTATGTATACATGAATGAATGTATGTATGCATGCATGCCTGTAAGTATATATGTATGTATGTATGTATGTCATTCAGTTTTATGGGAAGATGTCTTGCCAATAGAGAAAGAACCGGTTTCTAGCCTAGATCCAAGGCTCCGTCATTGGAATTTCAACATCAGCAACAGGGTATTTTTGTATGTATGTATGTATGCATGTATATATATGTATGTACGTATGTTTGTGTGCGTGTGTGTGTGTGTGTGTCTGTGTGTGTATGCGTGTCTGTGTGTCTGTGTATGTATATAT
>NC_068990.1:34511689-34513030 GCF_001194135.2 Octopus bimaculoides | reverse complement strand
TACGACGAACGGGAACGTGAAACTCTGAGTAACAGTTTTTATGATAATTTTTCAGCTTTAATAAAAGCATATTACTCTACTTTTGGTATTCAGGATTCGAGTACTATTTTTTTCACCTTGTTTTGCACTTGTGTTCTCACCTGTATGTGTGTGTGTGTGTGTGTGTAAATATATATATATATATACACACACACACACACACACACACATGTATCGTGTGTATGTGTGTGTGCGCGTGTGTGTGTGTAAATAGACAGATACATACATACATACATACATACATACATACGTACATACATATATACATGCATACATACATATGCACATATGTATGTTTGTTCCTGTGCGTGAAAAGTATAGGCGGGGCTGTGGCGATATCTACATGTATATACATGTGTGTATGTCTCCGTGTATGTACGAATGTATGTTTGTGTGTACGCTAAAAACGAAGCAGAAATATGCCGGGAGGCAAATATCAGACGTAGAAGGTTTCTCCATTCGACACAATTACAGATTCTTTTGGGCTTTTATTGTTCTTGTCGTTGCTGTTGTTTTCTGTTAAGGGAAAGATTGTGTTGTTCTTATTTGTTTGTTTTTGTTTTGTTCTGTCTTGTCTTGTCTTTCTTATACTTATGTATAAATCATCTGCAGTAACAGTCTATATTAATTTCCATTTCAACGTAAAACACGAATTTATCAGACAGAGAAAATCATTCAGTAAACAATGTGGTAGTAAATAGCAGTTTGTTAAGACTATCTTCTGCCGTGACTTTATTAATTGCTCTCCAGATAAATAAGAACGGAAGAAAAAAGAACTATTAGTAAAAGAAATGAAAGAGGGAGCGAGTAGAAAGTGTTTAGCTTTCTTAATGTGTGTGTGTGTGTGTTTGTGTGTGTGTGTGTGTGTTTGCGTGTGTGTGTGTGTGTGAGCGTGTTTTCTTTCTTTTTTTTGCCACTTGCAATTGAAACTATGCCAAACTGTACATAATGACATGATTTCTCGTATCCAATTGAACATTCAGACACCATCCCTAGTTTGATAAAAATAATGATGAAAAAAATCTACAAACCAAACGTGTAGTAGTAGTAGCAATAGTAGTAGTAGTAGTAGTAGTAGTAGTAGTAGTAGTAGTAGTAGTAGTAGTAGTAGTAGTAGTAGTAGTAGGCAGCAGCAGCAACAACACTATGGATGACATATTTTATCTTCGGTTTCTTGTCATACTTCGGTACTTTTCTTTTTCTCTTCTTTCTCTTCTTTCTCTTCTTTTTCTTTTCCTTTCTTTCTTCTATCATTTTTTTCTATATACACACAAACATATACATACACACACACAAACACAC
>NC_068990.1:34510274-34511278 GCF_001194135.2 Octopus bimaculoides | reverse complement strand
TTTTTTTCTTTAATTCAGTGGAACAAACGAGACTAATACTGTTTAATACTGTTTCCAGTAAGGCCTTTGTGATATTTTTGTTTGGTTTAACAACATTATCATAATGACTGACTCGAAGTCATTGTTTTTTTTTTGGTTTGTTTTTTTGTCTGTCTGTATTTTTTAGTGTATTTTGCGATATATCCAGAAAGTGAGAGATACAAGATTAAAAAAAAAATGCAGAAAGCCATTGATGCTCTTTCTTCTTTTGAATGTGTTGTTCTTGAAGCGGCGGGAGATTCTAGTTTTAATTTCCTTTCTCTTATCTCTTGCATTTGTTTTATATTCAGTTGCTATTTCACTGTAACTTTTGCTGAGATATTACTAATTCTAAAGTGAAGCTTAAAGCAGGGTCGTGTTATTGTGGTCATGTCACCTTTAATAGATAAAATTAATACTAACGCAAGCGTAAAGCAGCGAGCTGGCAGAATCGTTAGCACCCCTGGCGGAAATTCGCATCGGCATTTCTTCAGTTTTTACGTTCTGATTTCAAATTCCGCCGAGGTCGACTTTGCCTTTTATCCATCGGGGTCGATAAAATAAGTACCAGTTGAGTATTGGTTCGATGTAATTGGCTTATCCTCACCCTTAAATTGCTGTCCTTGTACCAAAATATGAAACCAATATGCTTCTCTACTCTAGGCACAAGGCCCGAAATTTTGGGGGAGGGGGGCCAGTCGATTAGATCGACTCCAGTACGTAACTGGTACTTAATTTATCGACCCCGAAAGGATGAAAGGCAAAGTCAACCTCGGCAGAATTTGAACTCAGAAAGTAAAGACAGGCGAAATACCAGCTAAGCATTTCCCTCGGCGCGCTAACGTTTCTTATTTCTTTACTGCCCACAGGGGGTTAAACATAGAGGAGACAAACAAGGACAGACAAAGGGATTAAGTCGATTACATCTACCCCAGTGTGTAACTGGGACTTAATTTATCGACCCCGAAAAGATGAAAGGCAAAGTC
>NC_068990.1:34504674-34510197 GCF_001194135.2 Octopus bimaculoides | reverse complement strand
ATAAGGCGGTGAGCTGGCAGAAACGTTAGCACGCCGGGCAAAATGCTAGGTGGCATTTCGTCCGTTTTCACGTTCGGTGTTCAAATTCCGCTGTGGTCGACTTTGCCTTTCATCTTTTCGGAGTCAATAAAATAAGTACCCGTTGAACACTGGAGTCGATGTAATCAATTTATCCTTTCCCACGAAATTGCTGGCCTTGTGCCAAAATTTGAAACCGATATTGAAATGATCGTAGATCCAATATAATCCGATTAAGGTTATCCAAAAATAAAAGAGTCTAGGTCTGTGCCAGAATGATAAAAATAAATCTAGAGTGATAGTCTTAGGAACAAAACAATGAGAATACAAACTATGTAATATTATACAAAAGTTTGCATTATAGAATTTTAAGTTTATATTAGATTATCAGAAGTTTGTTATATTATCACTGTATCGACCAAACTAACGAATGTTGCTAGACGCCACCGGCCATAACGTGCTTCTTCGTATTTGATGTAAGTTTTATTGGGTGCCATTCCTCTGGCTGGACAGACACAATCAAGAGGCACTTCGAACGGAACTTCCAAATAAAATTGCAACGGCGCGACGTAAGCAGGAACTGATAATTCATATGTGCGTCTATCTTAATTTGCCACTATATATATATATATACGCACACACACACACACACACACATATGGAGAGAGAGACTGTGCTTGTGTGTGAGAGAGAAAGAGAGTGAGTGAGAGAGAGAGAAAGAGAATGAGTGAGGGAGAAAGAGAAAGAGAGAGAGAGCGATGTAGATAAGTGAGCAGACTAATACTGAAATGATACAGAAAAAAGATAGCGGCACTTTATGACATGGGAAATATCTGTTTTATATTTCCAAAAATCTTTTCTACTCTAGGCACAAGGCCTGAAATTTGGTGGCGGGGGGGGGGCAGCCGATTACATCGACCCAGTACGCAACTGGTACTTAATTTATCGACCTCGAAAGGAGAAAAGATAAAATTGACCTCGGCGGAATTTGAACTCAGAACGTAAAGACAGGCGAAATACCGCTAAGTATTTCGCCCGGCGTGCTAACGTTTCTGCCAGCTCGCCGCCTTGTTTTATATTCCAAAATTGCGAGAAATACACAATTACACAAACACACAGGCAAATACACACACACACATACACACACACACACACATACACACACACACATACACACACACAAACGGGCACACAAAACACTATATATATACAACACACACACACACACGCTGCTGCACATTCTCACTTACCCATATGTGCAGTTGATTTATGTTGTTATAAGTATTTTGTCAAATTCACTACCATTTTATGTATTTTGTACTGATCTATTTTAATAACAACAAATATTCTCATCTTGTTCCAGAATTATCTAGCTACATTGGTATCCTGCCACTCTGATGTCTTATCACCTGGATATCCAATTACCCTATGTTCTATCAACCGGATATTCACTCACCTTGATATTCTGAAACCCTGATATACTTATAGTCTGATATCCAGTCAAATTGGTATCTTGTCACCTTAATATTCTGCTACACTGATATCCTGTCACATTGATATCCTGTCATCCTGATATTCTGAAACCCTGGTATCCTGGAAGTCTTATAACCTGTCACATTGATAACCTATCACCCCAATATCCTGCCACACTAATATCCAGTCATCCTGATATTTCGAAACCCTGATATCCTGTAAATCCGGTATCCAGTCACATTGATATCTTGTCATCTTGTTATTGTGCTACACTGATATCCTATCACCCTAATATTCTGAAACCCTGATATCCTGAAAGTCCCAGTCACATTGACATCCTACCACTCTGATATCCTGCCACACGGATATCCTGTCACGTTGGCATTATATCACACTGATATCCTGTCTGACTTCTATCCTCCCAGTGATATCCTTCATACTGATATTTGTACTCCTACTACCCTGCCACTCTAATGTCTTGTTACACAATTATACTGACCTCTGCTTTTTCATTCTTCCTTAATTGTCCAGTAGTCGCCATTTTCAGTGCCGCTCAGCTGACTGTGACCAAGGTGAGTAATCAACCAGCTGTGACCAGCTTAAAATGTCCATTAGTTACATATAAACTGTGTGAGAAGAAAACATTCTGGACAAAGTCGATGTTTTTCTCCCTGACATAGATCGATTACTTTCTTAAATATACTCGGATATTGGAACAAATTAATGTCTTCTACGTCTTGTTCAGACCAGCATCAGTAGCATTTTATTAAATTTAATTTCTCACTTGTAACAAACTTATGTTTTTGCTTGCTTATTTTTGTTGGGTTTTTTTTTCTGTCCTTGCAAATATATAAGTGCTTCAGTTAAGGGTCTTAATATTTTTTTTCCATATAGGATCTTAATTAAAAACTGTTCGACAAATTTAATGATACATTTGATATTTGCGTAATATTAAATCTGATGCTTGTCTTATAATATTATTAACATTATGACTTTCAGTTTATATTACAAATATCCATGTAAACCTAAATTTAATTCTAACAAAATTTGACCTTGTATGATGTTAAATCTGAAGTAGTCAAACTTTATTGGTCTATAAGCCTTTCCTTTAAACTACAGAAAGCACCTGACGCCCTTTGGTGTGACTTCTAATGTAAAATTTTATCAAGCTATAAAATGTTTACTGGTCTACTGATCAATACCAGCCTGATTTTTTTCTGCTCTAATTATCAGATTTATAACCTCTAGTCACAGTTTAACATTTTTTTTATCAAAAATAACGGCAACCAAGGATTAACTTTTCAGATTCTAATCTAAAAATCATATCGATCTTTCCTTATCAATCTTGTAATGCATCACATTTTTTTTTAATCGAAGGACCTGTGTAGACATATTTATTGATGCGTGAAAACCTATGATCTAGACAATTTGGATCATTAATCGGTGTTGATATATCGAACTATTTTCAACGTTCAAATAACAATTTTGAGTAAGTTCTTTAACATCGTTTACTTATATTTCTCTACTGAAAATAAATGGCTAGTAGCTTCGAGTTTTCGAAGCCAACTACATTTCCTGCCGTGTCTTTGTCACTGCACCAATAAAACTAAGAGAAGCAACTATAAATTTTATCATACCATTAATGATATTAGAAAGATAAAATGGTGACTTAGCTCAGAGACGTACGTAGCGGTGATATAGTTCATGAAATGGTTTACATAAAACGCTATACTGGCAAGCGTTTGTACAATTGTCTTTTAATAGATGCGCTTAAACCCGTGATCAGAACTCATAGGGAAAGGCAGACAATACAAAAGCACGATACTTGAAATCGCTCTTCTTTAAAGTTCATCTTTGCTCTATTCCTTCTTTCACCTTTTTCATTTTCATTTCCCAATCAATTTTTTTCTTCCAGAACTTAATTTCCATTTACCCATCCAACTCCATCCTTCGCTCCACTTGTTTCTTATTCTCATTCACTTTCTTGCATAAATTTCCCTTAATCCCCATAAACCATATCTGTCCTGTCTTAATTTTCAGCAAAATAAAAAAAGGAAAAATATTCAAACCAACATCTCCATACTTAATATCTGACTCAGCTATGGAAAACAGGTTTCTTATATCTATCGGTTATTTGCGGAAACGGAAGAGTTTAAATAGATTTTATTGTTGTTCTTTATTATGTATATTTACCTTAATATCATATCACCAAACACGAGGAGACATATGGCCTGGATGAGCGGCAAGTATGTAACTAAGAGAACCTACTGGCATCTTTATTTCTACTTCTTTATACATACAAATGTTTGAGTGTTATGATTGTTTGTGTGCATGTACAAATACACACACAGATTCATACACGCGCACACACACACACACATACATATCAGTTATACATAGACAGATATACAGAGAACGAGAGAGAAAGAGAGGAACGAAGAAAGTGAGGAAGGGAGCGAGATGATAGGATACACCCAGACTATCAGTGCTTGCAACCTTTTCCTTGAAGTGAATTATCTTTGTGTGTGAGTCTGCTCGGTCAGTACACAGGTTCACACTCATCAAGGCTTTTACCAAACATTCCTACGGCCACATATAGGAACCTGCTGCCTTGCAGACCCAGATTATTTTGCTAGAGAATTTCGAATGAATAATGGGTTCCAGATATACAGTATACAAACACTTATTAATCACTGAATCACTACAATACTGCTTTTGTGGATGAGTCTATGAGGACGGATGCTAGGGGAAAACCCTGTGGCAGAAAATATTTTAATTGTTTTATGTACAAACTGGTCAGATCAGACCTCTCACACCCACCTTACTCCGTCATTTTAAAAATAAACAGTCACTTCATCAATGTCTCAGTTACCAGATAATGCGTGACTAATTCAAAATAATGTAAATAAATATACCTCACATTTGACAGGCACATGGCTCAGTATTTAGAGTATCTCACAATCATTAGGTAGTGAGTTCGATTCTCAGACCGGGCTGTGTGTTGTATTCTTGAGTAAGACACTTTATTTCACGTTACCCCAGTTCACCCAGCTGTAGAAATGGGTTGCGATGTCACTGGTGCCAAACTGTATCGGCTTTTGCCCTTCCCTTGGATTACATCGGCGGTGTGGAGAGGAGAGACTGGTATGCATGGACGACTGATTGTTTTCCATAAACAACTTTACCCGGGCTTGTGCCTCGGAGGGAAATTTTCTAGATGCAATCTCATGGTCATTCATAAGATGACATAGGTATCAAGCATTATTTGCAAATTCCCAAACGACCGGGTCTTAGGTAAATGATCTGGCTTATCTTCCTTTAACTTTAGTTCTTATCTAATCTGCATTATCTCAGATATCTGCGCACACAGATATACACACTCCACACGTATACAACTACCACACATACAGATGCATATACACACATACACATATACACGTACGCATAGTCAAACTCACACAAATACACTGATATGTGTATATATGCACACTTACATTCGCAAAACTACACACATACATTCAAAGGCCCTTAGACATATACACTGTCACACACACACACAGAGAGACACACATACACACACACACACAAACATACACACACACACAAACATACACACACACACACACACACACAAACATACACACACACACGCAACATTTATATCTACATACATGTAGACATACTCACGGACACGCGTATATATATACACACTTGTATCATTTTCGATAAGACTGTCTCACCAGTCCATGGTACAATATATCTGAAATTATCTGAAGCATCCATCTAGTAGTAGTAGTAGCAGTAGTAGTAGTAGTAGTAGTAGTAGTAGTAGTAGTAGTAGTAGTAGTAGTAGTAGTAGTAGCTGCAGCAGCGGCAGCGGCAGCAGAAGCTGTAGTAGTAGTAGTAGTAGTAGTAGTAGTAGTAGTAGTAGTAGTAGTAGTAGTAATAGTTGCAGCAGCGGCAGCGGCGGCGGAGGACGTGGCAAAAGTAGCAGTGGTAATGGTGGTGGTGGTGGTGGTGGTGGTGGTGGTG
>NC_068990.1:34501064-34503999 GCF_001194135.2 Octopus bimaculoides | reverse complement strand
ATATATATATATATATATATATATATATACAGAGAGAGAGAGAGAGAGAGAGAGAGGTGAAACAACATGATCTCATAAATTGGCGGAAGGCCAGAAACGTGTAGAGTGAAGGTAGAGTGAGGTCTAATTGATTCAATGGACCGCAGTACATTACAGGTATTCATTTCATTAACGAGGATATGCTAGTCCCATTGAGATTTCTGCTCAAAGTGAAAATGATTTAGACGCTTTTCGTTGTCACCTCGTTAATAATTGTGATTGACAATATTGGGGAGCTCACAGCTCGTATACATGTGTACATACATACATACATACAAATATACATACATTCATTCATACATACAAACATACATACATTCATTCATACATACATACGCCATCCATGTGCACCTGCGTTTATATGTAAACAACGAACAAAACTTTTTCTCTCAAAGTTCTTGAGTTTATCAATACGTCTATTTATTTAATAGTTTGTAAGAATTCACAAGCACCGCCCATTAATCCAACAGAATTTTTCCATTGGTGTAGAATGATTAATATCCTGAAGTCTAAACAACGTGGAAATCCAATGTAAACTCTGCAAAAATTGCCTGAAAATGTATGCATGTCGAATTAATGGGTTCCCAAATGGTCCATGCGATCGTGAATAATATTCAACGATACCCTACGGATACGGGTAGATGGTCCCACATGTCGAAACATATGTAGCAATGCATTTATAAAAATATAAAATCTCCATCTGTGCAGTGTTCCAAATTATTAATATATTTATCCTACGCAACACGGAGTACTGCATACATAACTGGGAACGTTGGAAATAATATGTGGTAGTCAGCAACAAGTAAAATAGGAGCTTTTATGACGGCACTGGTAGGCATTTGCCAGACACAAAGTGCAAAGATATATATATATATATATATATATATATATATATATATATATACATGTGTGTGTGTGTGTGTGTGTGTGTATGTACACACACACACATATATATATATATATTTAGGCATTATCTCTGGCTCTATTAGTATGTCAATAAATTTCTCAGCCAGCTTTTCATGTGTTCCTTTAGACATTTTAACCAGAAGTTGGGGCTCTTATCGTGCCCGGGTGCTTTCCAGTTGCTTAGTTTTTGCAGTGCCTGGGTGACCTCTTCAGTTGTTATAGGGTTCCAGAATTGTTCAGGTGCTGAGTTCGTTGTTTTGATAGACCTTTTTCTGATAGACCTTTACCGACCATATTTCTTTCCAAAATTCTTCCACTTCTGCTGTTGATACTGCATTGATATCCATTTTATTTTTGCCAAGTTCTTGGTAGAATCTATTGTTTGTTTTGTTCAAAGATATGTTGGTGTTTCTCATACCGGCAGATTCTTTGTGCTTTGGCTAGGATATCTTGCATTAGCTTTTCTTTTACCTCAGGTAAACCTTTTCTATAATTTTGTATTTACGCAGTATTTTTGTTCTCTTCTTGTTGCTTAGTTATGTTGATTGTCTACTAGTTTCGTTAAGGATTGACAGATCTTTCCTCTTGTTTTCTATTTTTTTCTGGATATTATTTATCCACAGCCTTTGTTTGAGTGGTGGTACTCCTGTTTGGATAGGTTTGAGGGAGTACCCAGCTTCTTTTGTGGTCACAGTGGCTGCTGCGTTTAGCCCAGCGATATTGACAATTGTTTCTGTGGCTATTAGTTCTGTGATGGCCAGGTTCATGCTATTTATTATTGATGTTGTTTTAGCATCAATTTTAATTTTTGGGAGGTACAATCGGTGGTCCATACTGAGATCTGTGGCTTTCAGTTCTTTGATTATGCTCATTTTAGAATATCATAATCATTAGGTTCATCTTCACTGTTTCCAGGTTATAGATTTGTTTCGTATTCCCTCCCGTTCATATTTTTGTCTGTGGTTTGGTGCATTTTCTGTGGTTTGGTGCATTTTTCTCATTATTATTATTATTATTATTATTATTATTATTATTATTATTATTATTATCATTATTATTATTATTATTATTATTATTTTAATCTTCTTCTTCTTCTTCTTATCATTATTATTATTATTATTATTATTATTATTATTATTATTATTATTATTATTATCATATATACATATATAAATATATATGGGGGGGGGCAATCATATGCGTATGTGTGTGTCTGTGTATACATATACACTTATACATCTCACCACTTGTAATAATAATCTGTAAGTCTGTAATCACGTGCTTCTCTAGTACCTAACGTAACTTTGGGTGCGAAACGCAATTAGCAACGTGGCAACATAGAAACATAGCAACAATGAATATATTGAATATATCAGATCTCAGCTTCCGGTTTATTACTTCCTATCCTCTCCCTCTCCCTCTCTCTCCCTCTCCCTCTCTCTCACTCACCTACTCTCTTTCTCTCTCTCGCACCTTCTCTTTCACTGTCTCTCTCTCTCACCCCACCTTTCTAATTCTTTTACCCATTGCATTCGCCACCGCCCACTCAGAGGTTTCTATTTCTCACTGTAGCTTATATTCTGTATACTTTCCTATCAACACCCCACATTCTGCACTGCCCCAGTTTTCTCAGTGTTAAGTGCATGTTATTATTAACTGTCACTAACATCAATATTGCGGTTTCAACATATAAAATACACCCTTCATATTGTGTGTAAGCGTCTCTGCGGGAGTGTGCCTGCGCGCACGTGTGTGTATGTGTGAGCGTGTGTGTATGTGTGTGCGTGCGTGCGTGTGTGTGTGTGTGTGTGTGTGTGTGTGTGTGTGTGTGTGTGTGTGTGGGTGTGTGTGTGTCTATACCCATATACACACACGTACACACAGATTGCATTTTCATGTAGAGAACAGTATTTCAAGAAAATTCATCAGTCGTTCTCAGAACATATGTTTAAATATAGACATGGCTTCCCTTAATTATATATTACAACAC
>NC_068990.1:34493956-34500356 GCF_001194135.2 Octopus bimaculoides | reverse complement strand
TATATAAAAAAAGGGTTTTGTATGATTGTGTATAGAGGAATATATTATTTAAAAGAGTTCCAACTCTGTCCGTTTTTGATGTTTTATCTATATTCTTATAAAATTAATGTGAGATATAGAATATGGAATATATAATATAAATAGTAAAATGAAATGAAGTATTGAATGTCTTATTGAATATATGAAATATTGAGTATTAAATATAGAGTATTAAATATATAAGGACTAGTATACTTTCCTGCCTCATGGCATTCATCAAGGTCCCGTCAGACAGAGTGTGCGTGTAGAATGAGAGACATAGGTTTGCAAGGAACAAACAGGACACACACATTATTGTAGACAATGTATGAGTATACATCTTATTTTCACTCGGTAATAAATGTTACAAAAGTGACTCCACGGCCCTTAAAGCTTGAAAACTGCCACGCACGACGCTCTTAATCCATCAACCGCTCTTGTAACTTTTATTCAGATTAAATTAAATATGTCTTTGTTTATTATGTATTTGTGTGCATGCATATACATGTATATCCGTGTGAATTTGTGTGCGTCCGTGTGTGTAAGTCTCCATGTGTGAATCTGTGCTTTATGTAAGTGCTTGTGTGTGTTTGTGAGAAAATGGAAAGCCATATACTGAATCTCACTCGGTATGCAACTGTTACCACCTTCAACCTGAGATCTTTGGAATCTATCTCTTTTTCTTTTTTTTTTTTAAATTCATTTTTAAAAGATGTATTATTCGGTTATGATGAAGTACATACTGAGGCAAAGTGTTTTGATTGGTAAAAAATTTAAAAAATGGATTATTAGAAATAATAAAGAGCAAAGTTTGGGGAAGTAAAAATCCACACAACACTCCGAACGCAATAAAATCTAATCCGCATCTTCTAAAAGGTCACTGAAGAACTTGTTTACAATGAGTTGTAGCTTGTTCTTTAGGTTCCTATAACTATGCTTATATATATATATATATATATATATATACATGTATGCATGTATATGTATATATGCATATATGTATGTATATATGTATCTATCTATCTTTATTTTTGTGTGTATATGTATGTATATTTAAATGTATATCATTAGATGTTCTCATAAGCATACTTATATACTTATCAATAACTGTATGTAGGTGGAAGGATACCTCCAAAAACCTCTAAATACACATTTCTAGGAACTTAGAGATTAATAGTTTATTCAGAATCCGCAATATTTTCCAAATCTGTACTATTTAAGAATGCAAAATATTCTGAGTTTGTTTAGTACATAAGTAGTTGCAAGAAAGCAGGACTGTCGGCTGTTTTGATCCAAGCTCAACTGATTGAGATAATTTCTTTTTTGCGGTGAAATGCAATTTACGGATTTCTTCTGCCCTTCCGAACTTCAATCCACTGCAATCCCTATAAATACTCATTGTTACATTGTGAAAGACAACATAGGCATTTTGAAGTGGAATCCACCCCGTACTTCTTTTGAAATTGAATCGAAAGTAAATTACATTTCGTTGTTATCTCAAGAAGGATTTTGCAACGCGTTGATTCAATGAATGAATGCGTTATTCAGATTTCAAACCACCACCATCTTTAACACCGCTCTCATCCACTTCGATCTTTGATTATCTCTTCATGTGTGTATGTCTCTGTCTCTGCTGATCGATCTGTATTCCATCATTTCAGAGAGGAGAGAGAGACAGAGCGGAGGGAGGGAAAGGCAGAAAGATTACAGAGAGACAGAAGGTATGAGAAAACAGGATTTGACGTCCCACAAACATACTGCTGCTATCATCCTCATCATAATCTTTCCTCTCTGCCTGTGCCTTACACTCTATACCTCTTTCTGTTTCACTATTCTTAAAGGATGTTGTTGGCACTCCGTCGCTTACGACGTCGAGGGTTCCAGTTGATCCGATCAACGGAACAGCCTGCTCGTGAAATTAACATGCAAGTGGCTGAGCACTCAACAGACACGTGTACCCTTAACGTAGTTCTCGGGGATATTCAGCGTGACACAGTGTGACAAGGCTGACCCTTCGAATTACAGGCACAACAGAAACAGGAAGTAAGAGTGAGACAAAGTTGTGGTGAAAGAGTACAGCAGGGTTCACCACCATCCCCTGCCGGAGCCTTGTGGAGCTTTAGGTGTTTTCGCTCAATAAACACTCACAACGCCCGGTCTGGGAATTGAAACCGTGATCCTATGACCGCAAGTCCGCTGCCCTGACCACTGTGCCATTGCGCCTCCACTCTTAAAGGATACAAAGAGGGAAACTCAAAAATTGCTGCCGCTACCTCGTTTCAGATTTCTAGCTTTCTGCATTGCCTTTCTTAACAAACCATAGTGTGAAGCTTGAGGTTGATTTAGCTGTTATTTAATCTACCACCCAATTCAATCTGTGAGATGGTCGGTAATAAAGAAGTATATACTCTTTTGTGACTATCCATTTTGTAGTTAGACTACAAAATACATATATGAATGTATATATGTATATATATATGTTTGTATGAAGTTTCTTTCGAGCACGGCGAGGTTCCTTTCCGAATAGAGTTTTATCAAGTTTGCTGTTAAGGGGCTTTTAGAAGCATAATGCCACAGAAGCCGTATATCTGGCTATGTTAATGCCATTGTTAAGTTTGGTATCAAGTATAACGAATTGGCGAAAATCGCTAATTACATATTCTTGCCAAGAATGTCTACGAAACAGTTACTTCCAGCCACAAGTAGAATATTGTGCCGTTTTGTAGCTGAGAGGCTTTCCACCAAAGATGCTTGCTTTGACTTTAGATTTTGCGTAATTTTATTTATTATTTATCTGTATCTTTCTTGTCTTACGCGAGCACTTCAAGATAAAAATCTTATCTCTTATGCATCTCTCATTTATACATCCAATAAAATACACACACACACCATAGACAAGCACATACAAAACATAAATGCAAGTATAAGCGTTTGTGTGTGTGTGTATGTATGTATGTATGTATACACTATATTCAAAACTTCGTCTGCTTGAGACACTGCTCTTAGTTTGTTAATGTCTAATTTACACTTGACTTTCAATGAATAATCTTGTATCTAGATGTGTGTTTGTACATATATAAATTATATACGACGTAAACACTAAGCTAGGATTTCTGTATGTGTGAGTGTGTACGCGCGCGCGCGTGTGTGTGTGTGTGAGTGTGTGCGTGTGTTTAACATATATGTGGCAGAAAAAATTTGAAAATAATTTTGTTTTCTTTTTCTTATAGACGAAGTTGGAGGTCAACATTTCTAACTATCTCCTGTAAGCCAGCGCTTGGATTGCATTCACGAAATATATATTGCGCCACAATTAAAAATAGGGAAATCTACCATAGACAGAGAACTGGTACCTTCAACTCCTCGAGCTTTTATTTCATCTATACATTTCTTAATTGGAACGATGGAAAACGCTTCGAGAATTGTACACTGATTTCATAAGAACATGATTGTTTATCGGATACTTACGTCAAAATACGAAGAAGTATCATTCTCACTTCCACAAAGACCCACATTCAACCCAGCTGAAAATATGGTTAGTAATAGAAAGAATTACATTAATCCAAGGTTTATTGATGATGAGTTCAATATATTGATCGACATTGGGTCAAATTTTATTACCGAATATGATTGTACTGGATGCTTTAGGAATATGTTAAGAGAGTTATGAAGAGAATAATGAATAAAAGCTTACACTGTTACTTTTATTTTTATTTTTGCATTTGTTGTGCTTTATATACTGTTTCTAATATACTGTATCTAATATACTAAGTGTATGTTTGCTTAGGGTAATGCAAGGTGCGACAATTATTGCATTGTAATTATTTACATTATTTACATTATTTACAGTTGACGGATATTTGTCCTCAGTGTTTGTTGTTAACACAACGTTTCGGCTGATATACCCTCCAAGTCTTCATCAGGTGTCTTGGAGAAATTTCGAACCTGTGTTCTCATTTCTAAGGTATTTTTCGATGTTGTTATTATTATTATTATCATTATTCAGGTCATTGCCTGGAATCGAACTCGGAATCTTGGGGTTAGTAGCCCACGCTCTTTACCACTATGCCATGTTTAGTAGCACTTCATCCATCTTTACATTCTGAGTTCAGTTGGCGGTGAGGTCGACTTTACCTTTCGTTCTTTGGCGATCGAGGAAAATCCCCCAAAGTTAACGGCCTTGTACCAATAGAGAAAAAGATTATTTTCATTATTATTATTATTATTATTATTATTATTATTATTATTATTATTATGATCATCATCATCATCATTGCCATCGTCATCATCATCATCATCATCATTATTATTATTATTATTATTATTACTATTATTATTATTATTATTATTATTATCATCATCATCATTATTATTATTATTATTGTTCAGTAGTTTTATTTTTATAACGTGCTTTCACTTCACTACCGAGCGCAGCTCTGTGCGCCTTGGGTATGTGCTGTGGTTTGCTATTATTATTATTATTATTATTATTATTATTATTATTATTATTATTATTATTATTATTATTATTATTATTATTATTATTGTCTAGGTGACGAGCTGGCAGGATCGTTATCACGCCGGACAAAATGCTCAGCGGTATTTCGTCTGTCTTTACGTTCTGAGTTCAAATTCGCCAAGATCAACTTTGCCTTTGCCTTTGCCTCGATAAATCAAGTCCCAATAAAACACTGGGGTCGATGTAATCGACTTGCCTCCTCCCCCAAAACCTCAGGCCTTATCCCTTTAGTAGAAAGGATTGTTGTTGCTGTTGTTGTTGTTGTTGTTTATACAATCTTTTTACATCCTTTTACATGTTTTCGACAAAGTAAGCAATGATGTCAACGCCTTTTTCTTAAAAGGGAGAAGTTCACTTCATCTCCCAGTGACGACGTTGAAGTTGACGATGATGAAATTAAAATTGACGATGAATAAATTCACATAGTTGACAACGTAATCGAGATGTGCGATAACGAAATTGAGGCTATCAATGACAGTTTTCAGATTTTCGTTGACGAGGTTGATATTGATAAGGTCAATCTTGAGGGGCAGGGTAACCCTCAAATTCTACATTATATGCATATACATTTATAGACGTATGGATCGATAGATCGATAGAGAGAGAGAGAGAGAGAGAGAGAGAGAGAGAGAGACTTACATACGCATATGTACTGGTAGAAAGTGAGACAAAAATACAAGTCCTGTTTGGTCCGTTTTATGTGCTTGATGAAATAAGTACCAGCTAAGTCCTGGTGGTCACTGCCGTCAGACAGACAAAGTTATTCCACAAATGAAACGGTGTTTATATGCCAATGTCGTGTGGGGTGGGGGGATCAATATGGTTTTCTAATCTAATTAGGAAACTTACTAGTGTTCAGTCTTTTAACAAGATGGATCTCAGTTGAAGTAATGAGCAAATCGTTTCTTATTGACGACAGCCTTAAGGTTTCATGTAAATAGATACATGTTCACACACACACACACACACACATATATATATATATACACACACATGCAGATATGCATTCACAGAGGAATGTTTTCATACATATATACACACAGTATATATACACATCACCAGCCGAGCTAATTGATTGTACAAACCCTTGTTTCTTCATCTTTTTGTTTCTTTATTTCGTTCTTCATTTTGTTTTTGCTTTTTATTATTATTATTATTATTATTATTCTCGCATGCGTGTCTATGTACGTCCCTATGAGCATATGTACAAATCTGTGTGTTAGTGAGTATATATATATATGTGTGTATGTGTGTGTTTGTGTGTGTGTGAGACCACGAATGTGTGTATATATGTATCTACATTCATGAGTGTATATTTATGCGAATGCTTGTGAAAAAGTATGCATGTGTGTGTATGTCTGTGTTGTAGTGCATTTGTGCATGTCAATGCCGTATATGAGTCAATGCGCATATATATATGTGTGTGTCTGTGTGTGTGTGTGTGTGTGCGTGTGTGTGGAAGTATGTATATGTACATATATGTGTGTGTATGTATATGTGAGCGTGTGTACGCGTGTGTATATGCGTCTGAATGTGTGTACTTATACACAAGTATGTATATGAGAATGTGTGTGTATATGTGTGCGTATATGTGAGTGCATGCTTATGTATATAAGTACCATGTGTGCATAAGAATGCAAATGCATGAGAATGTATGTGTATGATTTTGTATATGCATGCTAGTGTGTCCGGCGGTGGTGTGTGTGTGTGTGTGTCTGTGTGTGTGTGTGTGGTGTGTGTATGTGTGTGTGTGTGTGTGTGTGTGTGCGCGCGCGTGTGCTTATCAGTTGTTTTCTGTTGTCAGTAATATGTAAACAAGGACGTGATAGTAGCTGGCAGCTATCATTAGCCTTTCTTCATAGC
>NC_068990.1:34491008-34493640 GCF_001194135.2 Octopus bimaculoides | reverse complement strand
ATATATATATATATATATATACTAAAACAACAGAAGAAACAAAACAAAATTAACCCCTTATATATATATACTACTGCTGCTGATGATGATGATAGTACAGCTACTATTGTTACTGATAGTAATATTGAACCTGGTGGTGATTACGGTGAGGATAGTGATGCTGCTGATGATGATGATGATGATGATGATGAGATTGGTTATTATGATGACGATTGATAAAATGGTATTAAAGACGATGGTGGGATGTGGATGAGGACGATAATGACGGCCACGACGACGATGATGACGATGATGACGACGACGACGACGACGGTGATGATGAAGATGATGACGGTAATGATGACGATGACAACGACGATGGCGGTAATGATGATGATGATGAGGAGGAGGATGACGATGACGATGACGATGATGATGAGGATGATGATGATGATGATGATGAAGAAGAAGAGGAGGAGGAGAAGAGTGGTGACGATGATCATGATGAAATAAAGAACGTGGCGAAACGAAAAGAAAATGACGAAGGGAAGAAATGCTTTCTATTCCCGACGAAAGAGGTCGCTTTTGTCTTCTGTTTGTTACCTGCAATGGCGTTTCTCATTTCTCTCTCTCTCTCTCTCTCTCTCTCTCTCTCTCTCTCTCTCTCTCTCTCTCTCTCTCTCTCTCTCTCTCTCTCTCTCTCTCTTTGATTTGATTGTTTCTTACTGTGCTGGCTATTGTTGTTGTTGTTGTTGTTGTTGTTGTTGTTGTTGTTGTTGCTTTGTCTATTTGTCTCCCTGGTTGTGAGGTGGTTAGTTACGTGGTAGGGTAATTACTTTAATGACAAAACCTTCCTAATCAAATTGCCATCCAAGTTTCGCCTCTTCTAATTTAATAACAAACATCGTTGCCGTTTCTTTTGTTTTGTTTTATTATTATTATTATTATTATTATTATTATTATTATTATTATTATTATTATTTATTTTCTATTTCTTCTATCTTTGCTTTTTCTTTATTTCCATTTTTCTACAATGTTTTCACAGTTATTCTATCTCTCAATCATTCATTCTATCTCCACCTCACTCACACTCTCTCTTTCTCTCTCTTTCTATCCATCTATCATTTCGTCTTCGTTCTCTGTCTTTATTCCCTCACTACCAACATGGTTCGTGCTGTCTCTTCGCTTCACAAATACTCTGCGACTGAAGATGGATTATAAGATGAGTTGTGGTGGAGAGATTGAAGTTGATTGGCATGGAGGCGATGTCTAAGTTTCCAACATGATTAGGAAATAGAATTAATAAAGATTTCTGAAGCTAAGTTTTACACAACCCCCGCCTTTTCCTAAGTCTCTGTTTGCATTGTTTTATTTTTTTGTTTTGTTTCTGTTTGATTTTGCTGCTGTTATATTTTTTTTACTTTTTATGTAATTATTTATTTATTTATTTATTTATTTTGTAAATGGCTGACAGAGCAAAACACGATTATATAATTTGCTATAACTGGTTCTCTGTTCCTTTGAGGCATGTGTTCAATTCCTGTAGGAGACGACTTTAAGCATCGTATCTGCACGATATATATACACGTGCACGTTTGTGTATGTATGTATGTATGTATGTGTGCATGTATGTATGTATGTATGTATATAGTAGATTGAGATAATTTCATAACAACAGTAAAAGAAAAGTTGCGAAATATGGTCGTTAAACCTATTAGAAATAGCAGGTGAATCATATTTAGAAATAGCAGGTAAAACATATTAAGAAACAAAAAACGGAAGGAAAGGATACAGTAGAGAATGTTCTCCAAGACGCAACAAGTCTCAAAAGAACGGAATGGTCACGGTTGGAATGACTTCCATAGCATGTGTCGTCGATGAAGGCTGATCTTTGGCTAGAAAACAGCAAAATAATTCTTTTACTGTACACAAGAAAAAATATCTAATTTATGATAGGGAGTAGATGCAAATCCCATTGAGAGGGTATTAAGGCTTTTGATAAGCCTAATCTTCTCAAGCTAGTTCCGATTCCCGGGTGAAGAAATTCCATTTCACATATGGCGTTAATGTGTCGTAAGAAAATATCATTATCACACAATCAGTTCGCTCTGCATGTATTCATCAGTTGCTATAGGTATCACGTGATGAGTCCATGAGGAAGTTAAGGATTGCTAGGTAGATATAAGTTTATCAGATTAACTCAATTGTGAAAATGGAGATGTCAATGGAAAACGATGATATACACGCTTGGTGGCGCTGCAAAAGAGAATTACAGTTCTGTTTCTATTGTTGAATGTATTTTCAAAATGTTGAAATTGAGTAACACTCTATGGAGCGTATGAATCAATGGATTCTTTGAAACAAGATATTTCAGAAACGATCATACAATTATAATTACACGCCATCGATAATATGGTGAGGTTCCAACTACCAAAACTAGGTTGAAATTACCAATTTTTGGTTATAAATACATGAGACCACAAAATCGTTTTGAATCATGACGAGAAATAAGTATTTGAAGCTTCCCCTGACAAGTATATGCAGCTCTATATATACCTATATACTTACATACGTATATATATATATATATATATACACACACACACACAACATATCTATATATATATATATATATATATATATATATATATAT
>NC_068990.1:34486635-34489624 GCF_001194135.2 Octopus bimaculoides | reverse complement strand
TGAAACAAGATATTTCAGAAACGATCATACAATTATAATTACACGCCATCGATAATATGGTGAGGTTCCAACTACCAAAACTAGGTTGAAATTACCAATTTTTGGTTATAAATACATGAGACCACAAAATCGTTTTGAATCATGACGAGAAATAAGTATTTGAAGCTTCCCCTGACAAGTATATGCAGCTCTATATATACCTATATACTTACATACGTATATATATATATATATATATACACATATATATATACACATACATACATATGTATATGTATATACTTATGCGAATGTATATATATATGTGATTTTTATATATCTATGTGTGTGTGTGTGTGCTTTTTTGAATGCATATGTGCGTGTGTCTGTGTGGGTGTGTGCGTGTATGTTTGTGCGTATATGTATAGATAGATATGTATGTATGTATGTATGTATGTATGTATTATGTATTTAATTCCATCTAGAAGTATTCTGTCTTCTTCAGCGGACTACCGGGATTTCATTGCAATGAGATCCGCCTGGCAAAATGTGCGTTGGGTAGAAATTGCGATCACTCCTATTATGAGAGTAATCGTTTGTACGGACTGAGATTTGTTATAATGACCTTTCGAGGTCATAAGGAAACCTCTCTTCTTTGAATAAATATAAAACAAAATAATCGCTTTCTTTTTACACCTTCCTTGATTAAATTCATCGAGTAAAGAGGCAATCTCTTTTGTAACACATCACTTCCAGGTTTTTTCATGTCTGGAGTTCAAACAAGTCTGCCACCTCTTTTTTGAAAAAGCTAGCAAAAGACAAATTACCGTTGTTGCTGTTGTTGTTGTTGTTGCTGCTGCTGCTGCTGCTCCTGTTATTGTTGTTGTTGTTGTTGTTGTTGTCGTTGTTGTTGTTGTTGTTTCCTGGTGTTGCTGAAAACAACACCATCAACGTCGTCGTTGGTGATGATGATGATGATGATGATGATGATGATGATGATGAGGAGGAGGAGGAGGAGGAGGAGGAGGAGGACGGCAACAACGATGACGACGACGTCGACGATGATGATGATGATGATGATGACGATGATGATGATGATGTTTGATAATGATGATGGTAGTGTCTTTTCCCCACCATTTAAGCCTGCGTTTCGCCACTATTTTATACTAGTTAAATTCCAACTGTTTATGTATGCTTGTCTACTTGTTTCATGTTTTTCTTCTTTTTTATTGTTTGTGTCTGCAAAAACTTGGATATACGTACATATTCAATACTATCACCCTTATGGTTAGCGTTTCTTCCTGTTACGACAGAGGTCGTCATGCTGAAACACTAATCAACAAATTAAAACAGTTGTATGAAAAACTATGTACATAATAACATCTCTAAGGAAGAAACGTCTTTTCTGCGCGTTGTATCAGGGTAGAGAAGGGACGATTAAATATTCTTAAGTCCTTTGATAATGAAAAATAAAATGAAAATAACAAAGGCATCAAAAACAATAGCTATTACAATTTCGACGACGACGACGCTGATGATGATGATGATGATGATGATGATGACGACGATAACGACGATGATGATGACAATGACGACGATGATGACGAAGACGGTAAAATGGTAATGATAATAATAATAATAATAATAATAATAATAATAATAATAATAATAATAATGAGAAGAAGAAGAAGAAGAAGAAGAAGAAGAAGAAGAAGAAGAAGAAGAAGAAGAAGAAGAAGAAGAAGAAGAAGAAGAAGAAGATGATGATGATGATGATGATGATGATGACGACAAGCTAAATCAAAACAGATGAATATCAATATCTGAAGGTTAAACGAAATAATATATGCAGCAGTCACTGTATTTACAAAGGAAAATGGGCTTTCTCTCGGATCAACTCATAGGAATATGGAAACCTAACCAAACAATATGGGTAATAAACATCTACAGAGAAAAATAAACAAGAGAAAATAAAAGCTCTCTGAATCCTTAATGAAATCAATAAAGGAAAGACACAATTGACGGGAAAAAGGGAGAGGCGAATACTAGAAAACTATAATAGAACAAACAAGAATTATCTAAAATCAAAGAATGCCTCAAACAAGATATCTAAGTAAATCGAGAAGAATTCGTTGGTATGAAATGCGATAACGATTCTTTGAAGAAAAAACAAACAATTTGAGTTCTATCTCAAAAGATTTTATCAAGAACAATGTAAAAAATAAACAATATTAAGAAAACAGTACAGCACCACCAACAAAGGAAGTACATGAATTCTTGGAAAGAGTACGAATATTGAAGATGTGGCACTCCGTCGCATACGACGACGAAGGTTCCTGTTGACCTGATCAACGGAATAGCTTGTTCGGGAATTTAGCGTGCAAGTGGCTGAGCACTCCACAGACACGCGTACCCTTAACGTAGTTCGCATGGAGATTCAACGTGATACAGAATGTGACAAGGCTGGACCTTTGGAATAGAGGTACAACTCATTTTTTGCCAGCTGACTGGACTGGAGCAACGTGAAATAAAGTGTCTTGCTCAAGGACACAAAGCACCACCGTGAACCGAACTCACGACCTTACGATCGTGAGCCGGATACCTTAACAAGCCTAATTCAAGGACCATTTGAGGGCGATGGGTTCCTCGACCTGAAGAAAATTCTAACTGGGCCCCACCTTCAAGGTCATACGCTGTTTTTTCTTGATATAAGATCACCAGTTCGCACATATACGATTGTGATGCATGTGCCTGGTGTACCCTTATCAGACAGGTAGTCATGATGGGTATACTGGGCTTCATATAATTTACACCCAGTGTCACTTTGATAGCATGCACCGCTCTGTCACTCAATAATAATAATAATAATAATAATAATAATAACGATAATAATAATAATAATAATAATAATAATAATAATAATAATAATAATAATAATAATAATAATAATAATAATAATAACAACAACAACAATAATAATATGAGGAGAAGGAGCAGGAGGAAACAGAGA
>NC_068990.1:34482781-34484044 GCF_001194135.2 Octopus bimaculoides | reverse complement strand
GTGTGCGTGCGCGCGCGCGCGCGTGTGTGTGAAAATATCTGATAAAATAACCTCACTTTATAAATGCTGCTTATTTATTATTCTGACACTGAAGTTGCGGGAAATAGAACACAATTTATTGATGTTATTGTTACTGCTATTGGTGCAATTGGTTTTGTTGTTGCTGCTGCTGTTGCTGCTGCTGCTGATAGTGATATTGACGATGATGACGACGACGACGACGACGAAGACGACGATGATGATGATGATGAGGAGGAGGCGGAGGAGGATGAGGATGATGAAGACGATGATGACCACGGCGGTGACGGCGGCGGTGATGACGATGACGATGATGATGGTGATGATTTTGTTATATGTGAACTGTCACATTTCCCACAAAATATTTTTCTTCCTGTATAACTTCACAATACAGTAGCGGACATTTTGTTTCTTTGTTTGTTTTGGTTCACTTTTTTCTTTTTTTTTTACACCAAAGTCCTTCGAAATAATTAAACATTCGCCCCATTTCTCTGGGGTGAAAAAAAGATTTATCCTTGGACATCACAATATTTACATATTATTTTTGTAAATAACCATTTTACTTTGTTTATCATCGGTTCAATATGGCCATCCTTCAAATAGAGAGAGTGTCAACCACAATGGTAGCGGACGTTAATACACCACAAATGCATAAACATACATTTAAAGCAATAAGACAAACACAATTCAATAAACCAGTATGAAGAAGGTTTCACCCTGCCATAAGATGCTTGCATCATATTGCCATAAGAAAAAAATTACCTAAGAAGAAGCAAAACGAAATGTGGCATGCCTTCATTTCTCATCAAAATTGTTGTGTTTTCCATATACCGTACGAAGTGGAGTTTGAGGAAGTCCTGGCCGATGTGTTACATAATCTGTATCCCCTTAAAGGCGCTAGGGAATATTAAAGAGTATACCTGTTATTCAAGATTAAGGACATGGGTATGAGTGCCACATGTTTCCGGGTTGAGTCTTACTGCGTGGCACCGTTGGTAACTACCTGCTAGTATAGTCTCGGGCCAACCTAAGGCTTGTGAGTGGATTTGGAAACTGAAAGAAGCTCATCGTGTGTGTGCGTGTGTGTGTGTGTGTGTGTGTGTGTGTGTGTGTATGTGTGTGAGTGTTTCTGTGTCTGTATGTCGTCCATCACCACTTGACAATCGGTGTTGGTGTGTTTGCGTCCGCGTAACGTAGAGGTTTGACAAAAATACCGATAGAATAAGTAGTCTTAAGAAATAAGTC
>NC_068990.1:34476078-34479869 GCF_001194135.2 Octopus bimaculoides | reverse complement strand
ATATATATATATATATATATATATATATATATATATATATATATATATATACAGAAAGTTGATTAGCTAGTTCCTAGATACATTTACGTGTGTGGTGCTTGTACATATGTGCCTGTGTATGTGTGTGTATGCGTGTTTGTGTGTGTGTGTGTTTTTATATCGGCGAACGCGGTGAGATCTTTGTCAGGATGTGTAAGTGTGTGTGTGTGTGAATGTTTATGAGAGTCCGCGTGTGTATGGGCGTGTCTCAGTTCGAGTATTTGCATGTATATATTTGTGAATGTTATATATGTATATCTGTGTGCGCGTGTTTGTTTCTTTCTCTCTGTGTGTATGTATATGTGTGTGTAAGTATCTCTGTGTGTGCGTGTGTGCATGCGTACGTACGTGTGTATGTGTGCGTAGGTGTGTAACGCTGGCAAAATTTCTAATCACAGTATAAGATTACAGAAAGCCAAGCCGAAATAGTTAGGCGGTCTCTGCAATTGTGAGTTCTTCAACTGAAGAAACCAGGTGGTAAAGAGGAACCAGAAAGACAGATTAAATTGGCATGAATGAGAGAGAGAGAGAGGGGGGGGAGAAAGAGATAGGGAGAGGGAAGGAACGATGGGGTGGGTGATATATGATGGGGATTTCTTCTGAAGTGGAAATGGTCTGTAGCAAAACTAGCGAAAGAACGGTGCAAAATTTGAGAGTTTGCCATAAAATATCAGTTTTACAAAGTGGAGAGGAAACTGTGAGATGGCACATACACATACAAATAAATATATATGCGTGTGTGTGTGTGTGTGTGTGTGTGTGTGTGTTCGCGTATGTGTGTATGTGTGTGTGTATGTGTACATGAATACATGTGTATATGTGTGTCTAACTACCAAACACAATGCTGAGCACTCATTCTTATTGTCCTATACTGTGCATGTGTGTGCGTGTGTGTGTATGTGTTTGTGTTTATATATACACACACACACACACACACACACACACACACACACACACACATATATACATATATATATATATATATAACCGTTTGCCCTTTTTTTCATTCTCTTGTTCCGATCAAAAGACTGTGATCATACAGGGGGGACACCGCCTTGAAGAATTTCATTCGAACAAATCGACCCCATTACTTTTTTAAACTTTTTTCATGTCTGGTACTTATTTTTTCGGTCTCTTTTGCCGAAAAGCTAAGTTACGAGGACGTAAACATACCAACACCGTTTGTCAAGCGGTGGTATATGAGACAAACACAGGCACAAACGCATACATACACACACACACATATACATATATACTAGGTTGTCACACGTGAAATGTCGCATTTTTTTTACTTATTATTTCAGTCATTTAAAATCTCAATTGTGCATATCCGTTTAATCTTGACTCTTTTTCTTTCGAAATAATATTGGTATGCAAAATTCGTACCCACAGACCTATAGTTGTGGTATATTTCTAATTTAAACAAACTTTAAGGTAACCCACCTACGTCTAACGTGCTAGAAATAGCAGCGATCACATAGTTATTATTGTAATGCTTGTAACGTTTCAAATAGCCATACCAACAAAATCACTTATTAATTTTTTTATTATTATACCGGTATATTAAAAAAATTTTTTTCATTTTATCAAGAATATTTATTTAACAAACTCCGGGAACGGATATTATTCCTGAAATTGTGCCTCGTATCATAAATCCCAAAGTTATACAGCTATTTTGTCTAATAGCAGTCATTCGTTCAGTAAATCTTTTACATTACGTATATAGAATAAACTGTGGGTTTTGCAAATAGCAAAATTAAAACTTGAAATGAAAACATTGAAATGAACATATATTAAACTATACGTTATTAATAAAAATAGAGGCGAGAGCGATAGACTGTTGCAAATGAAAACGGAAAATTTTCGCCTGCAACGAATTAATATTGTTTATTAAACATTAAAATCTACTTCGCAGTGAATGCAACGAATACTTAAATTTGTGAAAAATTGAAGTTCAAATATTTAATAAACTTCAGAAATCGAAATTACTGGAAATTTCTAGGAACATGAATTTATTAAAAGAATTCCAGACGGTGAAACCTTTAATAATTGCTTTCTATAAGTATGTTACATGCCTAATTAATAAGCAACTTTCTCCATTATAAAATAGATTTCTAATAAGCACAATAGATTTTTAATAGGCACAAAATTACAAAGTTGATTTAATAGTCGGGAGTTCGACAATGGCACTTATCAAACGGAATTCAAACATGAAGTGTATTTTTGTATGTATTGTGTATTATCAATGAAGTCACATTTGGCAATTCTGATGTAATATACACACACACATATAGATATATATTCACACACATTTTTAGATGATGTGCATACATACATACACACGCACATACACACATACGCACACACATATATTTATGACTTTTATTGACTCTATTTGTGATATATATATATATATATATATATATATATATATATATAGGTGTGCGTGTGTATCTGCGTGTGTGTGTGTCTGTGTCTGTGTCTGTGTGTGTTAATAACGGCGACAAGTTTACCATTCTCAACTTTTACCAATGCATATACACTAATAAGCAACACCAAATATGTTATTGATTACAAGATCAGAATGGAAATTCTAACCCAATCTTGGTTTTGTATTGAGTGATGTTGTTACATCGTGGAATGAAGAGAGAACTACCAGCAGATGTTACAATGGAACTGCTTGATACAAAATTCTTCTTGCAAAACAAAGCATACATACATACATACATACATACATGCATACATACATACATACATACATACAAAGTTTATCATTTAAGTATATATGAACAGGTCTAGATATGCAAGTATATGCATGAGAAGACAGACATAAAACAAAACGTACAAATCTGCACACGTACATACATTCATACGAACAAAAATACCCTGTTGTTGATGTTGAAATTCCAATGAAGGAGTCTTGGATCTAGATTAGAAACCGGCTCTTTCTCTGTTGGCAAGAAATCTTGAAAGAGAACTGAATAATGACATACATACATACATTCATACATACATGCAAGCATACATACATACATACAGACAGACATGCATACATACATACATGTAGATATTTAACTTCACTGATAACCAGAGACCGATATATTTATACGTCTCGCCAGTTTCAGGCACAATGTTTGTTTAATACGAGCATTTGTTGTTAGAATCGCAGGAATATTTATAATACGGATGCTGAAATATTCACATTCAGATATAAAACCCTTCACAAATGTGCCCATTCTCCCTATTCCATACATAACATAAGCACTGATACACACATGCATAAAAGATTATACACACATGCGTCTGCGTGCTTGTGCGTATCTTTATACGTGTGTGTGTGTGTGTGTGTGTGTGTAGGTGCGTGCATGGGGGATGTGCTTGTATGATTATAAATATAAGCACATGTTTATAAACGTGTGTAAATACGCACATATATATTTAAATAGTTTTCTTAGATATACATTTATAATAAAAAACGTAATTATTTACATATCTAAATACAAGTATACATGTAGGTTTATATGAGTGTGTGTGTTTGTGTGTATATGTGCATATATATAAATATATATGTGTGTGTGGTGTATATGTGTGTGCATGTATATATTTATATATATCTGAAGAATCTATTAGAGTAGATGCAAGCGCTGATATATGATTTATAAAAACATGTGACATATTAATAAAATATCAGTAAATGTACAACCATCCAGATCTCTGAGTACCTTATTATTTTTACTAGTATATATATATAT
>NC_068990.1:34473631-34474361 GCF_001194135.2 Octopus bimaculoides | reverse complement strand
ATATATATATATATATATATATATACACATATATGTATACCTATATAGGTACAGCTATATATGTAAAGATATAAAGATATATATTTATGTGTTTATTCACACACAGACGCACGCACAAACGCGCACATGCGCGCATATTCTATTTGGTTTAGTGTTTTTAAATAATTCGAGCGGGGCAGCCACTACTACCAACATTGTGCCATGAAATTCCACCCACTACCACAGATGCCGTTACCGTGAACCATTAAGAAAGAGACTGTAAAATAAATGTTTATTTAACTACGCCTACTCAATAAAAATGCGAAAGCACGCGTCCCAGTACAATAGGTATGATGGACGTAAAATATTCCGATGTCTTCTGTTGGTATAAATGGATAAAGAAATTGTTTTTCAAGAGGTAATCCGGGAAAAAAATATCTTCAAAACCCAAGAATTCAGTAATGTGACCATTCAGAGCGAGCAATAACAACAATATCATTACGACTACTACTACCACTACTACTGCTGCTGCTGCTGCTGCTGCTGCTGCTGCTGCTGTTGCTACTGCTGTTGTTACTGCAGCTAATGATAATAATCGTTTCTAATATATGCACAAGGCCTGAAATTTCGGGGAGGGTGGGTCTGGTCGAATAAATCGACCCCAGTGTTCGACTGGTACTTATATAACCGACCCCGAACAGATGAAAGACAAAGAAGAAGAAGAAGAAGAAGAAGAAGAAGAAGAAGAAGA
>NC_068990.1:34470899-34473382 GCF_001194135.2 Octopus bimaculoides | reverse complement strand
CGGTGGTGGCGGTGGCGGCGGCGGTGGTGGTAACGATGTGGTGGAAGAAAGGAAAACAGAGGTAAGAGATGGGGACAGTGAGCGTATAGGAATATGAAAACTTAAGCAAATAGCACATAAAACAAACAGAGAGATGATGAAAACAAAAGGAAAGATCTTTAATGAAATCAATAAGAAAACGACGCTGCTGACAAGAGACAAATACTAGAGAAATATATAACATAAAAAGAAATGTTTGAAATCAAAGAACGAGTGAAACAAGAGATCCTCGCTTAATCGCAAGGAATCAGGCGCTATGAAAATCGACAACGCTTCTATGACAAAACAAACAGTTTGACTCCAATCCAAATCGATTTTATCAAAATGTTGGTTAAAGTAGACTAGAAATCAAAGCAGTTCCATCAACATAAGAAGTCGAAGAATTCTGAAGAGGAATTTGGTCAGTGAAAGAATCACTAAGGAATAGATCGTTCACGACAACGAACAAATACTTGACCACTTCTTGAAAGGCCATAACAACACAAGATGTTGTTAGATGATACAAAAGGCAGAAAACAAAAACAAAAACAAAAAAAAAACTGGGAGACGTCAGGAAATAAGATTTCAAACTTTTGGTTAATATATTTAGAAGGAACATAGAAGGGATTTACAGAGATGTTTAATAAAATACTGACGGTATCAATGACAATACCACCGAAATGGTTCACTGATAAAGAAACCAATGTTGAGAAAAAAAATGCACGTCTCCAAAACTGATGACCCATAAACTGTCTCCCAACAACCTACAAATCCATAACTGCAACAAAATTGCAGACATGAATAAACCTTTAAGAAAAAACAGTTAGTTTCCATAACAGAAGAAATATTTCAAAAGATAAATTACCCGCAGTTAAAACAGTTAATCGAAAACTGCAGAATGTGAAAGAATGGTCCGATGTTTAAACGGATTGGGTACTGGAAGGATTTTTACAGAATTCTTTAGACATGAACATTGAAAACACTTGTCATAAGCGAGGTAATATCAGCAATGTGATAGATAAAACATTACATTAGTAAATAACAAACAGTTTTGCAAATACAGAGGGTGAAAATCATAATACTTAGTTTTATCTCACTTACACGAAAAATATTACAATGGGACAGTCCAGTCCTCTCCCCTTGTTTTCTATCTGACGCTAAAGCCTTTAACCATTAAGGTAAACCAGACTGAATTAAGATATAAATGTCATATAAACCATCTCTTGTATATGGACGACTTTAAGTTGTGTGCTGTAGATGATAAACATCTAGAAACACTGCAATAAACAGTGCACGAATTTACTGAAGCAATTGCGAAAGATTTGATATTTAATTCGATTTTTAAAAGTGCATGAAAACAGTCCTGATAATTAAGAACAGAAATATTATGCTAGATGAAAAAAATAGCAGACAAGAGAATTACGGCAAACGCAGTCTTACAAATACTCAGAAATCAATGAACTAGACAGAGTACAACATACACAAATGAAGGAAGAATTTATAAAGGAATATTATAGACAAATAACATAAATATCTAAAAGGCAAAAATGCTAAATACAAATATAAGGACAGAAGCATTGTTGGCAATACAGTTGTTACAGGAATAAATTACAATATTCAGAATAGAACACTAAATGAAGACTAAATGAAGCAGCAAGACTAGACAACAAAGCGAGAGAAGTAATGATTGCATATAGAATACACTCCCCATCATTTAGCTCAAAGATTATATTCACCACGATTCAAGAGATGTAGTGGACATATTCATTTGGAAATCTATTATAAAATATACACTGTTGTACAACAAATCTATCAGTAAATAATGAAGGAAAACTCATAGAAATAGCTACGAAACACGAACTGAGGGGGTTAGAAATAATCAAATCAAAATCGTAATACTGACTGAGAAATGCTGGACTCAAAGCTGGGATTGAAGGATTCTTCAATGCGGTAGAGGACGAAAGCATATTTTTTCAGATCCTATCAAAAGCCTGTAAACAAGCAGAATACATTAAGAAACTGTGGCGGTTTAGGTGAAGCAACTATATTGATTTTAAGTTGTCCACCCTTCGCCATCAAACGAGACATCTTTCATGTGTAACAATCTTGGGGCTTTTCATACACTGCAATCATTAATACCATCTTCATTATCATCATCATTAGTATCGCCATCACCCTCACATCACTGTCTACATTCTAGTCGTCATCACTTTCATCATCATCATCATCATCATCATCATCATCATCATCATCATCATCATCATCATCATCATCATCACCATCATCATCACCATTATTATTCTATATGGCATTCTGCCAAATGTTACAGATAACTACAGATTCTTGCAAATTAATTATGGTTGAAATCCTCTGCAACACGCTCTCACTCTCATTCTCTCACTCCCTCTCTTCCTCCTTTTCACCCTCACTCTCTCTCTCTCTCTCTCTCTCTCTCTCTCTCCCTC
>NC_068990.1:34470203-34470889 GCF_001194135.2 Octopus bimaculoides | reverse complement strand
ATATATATATATATATATAAAACAAACGCGTGTAGAAAAAGAGACGCGAGAGATTTTTACTTCCCCTACCTTCGTCAGTATAGAGGCAAAATGTATGTTGATAAATGGTACATAAGTTCACATATGTGCGTTTGATCAACCTCGCTGCGTAAACAGTCTCTTTAGGTAAAACACGGGGATCTCTGCAGCATAAATCTTGTTTCAACTGGTTATTGCCGTCTTATCAAGATTCTCTTTGTGTTTGTCCTATAGAAAGCGGAAGCATTACAGAGATACCTAGTTAACAATATTACACATAAAAGTCGCCATTTTATTAACCTAAATATCAGATCGTTCTCTTAAAGTACTATGAGAATGTGTGATGTGGATAAATTGTGGATGAATTCACGCTCGGACTTATGGTTATCATCTATTCAATTCTGTTGTATGGATAGGCTCTGTGTAAATATTCTCGAAAGGACAGAAATGACCGGTTGAAACTCGAACATTATTATTATTATTATTATTATTATTATTATTATTATTATTATTATCATTATTATTATTATTAATATTATTATTATTATTATTATTGTTGTTGTTGTTGTTGTTGTTGTTGTTGTTGTTGTTGTTGTTGTTGTTATTATTATTATTATTATTATTATTATTATTATTATTATTATTATTATTATTCAGTAGTCTTTTTT
>NC_068990.1:34457977-34464041 GCF_001194135.2 Octopus bimaculoides | reverse complement strand
TGCTAGAATCTCTTAATTATTGTTGACCAATTCCTTTTCTCCAAGACATGAACATCATAAACAACTCTAATGAGTGTTAACTTGGATGAAACTTTACCTTTAAAATTATAGGGTAGCAAACGTTTGATTTATTGATCTGTACCACCACCACCACCACCACCACCACTACTACTACTACTACTACTACTACTACTACTACTACTACTACTATTACTACTACTACTGCTGCTGCTGTTGCTGCTGCTGCTGCTGCTGCTACAACCACCACCAGCACGACTACAATTACTACCACCACTACCTCTATTACGAAAGCTGCTATCACCACGACTACTACTACGACCTCTACTACTCCCATCACTATTACTATCAACTCTACTACGACTACTACAACTACTACCTCCACGGCTACTACCATCACCACTACTATCCCTGCTACTATCACTACTACAACCACAAATTCAACCGCCACCGCCACCATTACCACTACAACTAACCCAAACAGCTACTACAACACGACAGCTATTGCCGTACCAATACCACCAACACTACTACTGTCACCATTCTTATCGCTTCTACCACTGACGTCACTACTATCACCCCCACTATTACCAATCACAAGCACTAACATTATGCCCACTATTATCACCACTATCACTACGATCCACCACCACTACCACCTACAACATCCCTCACTGCCATCCGTAGTAAAACCGCCAATTACAACCACATTATTCCCATTTCTTAATCACCACCGCTACCAGCATCTCTTCCATTTTTTCAACTACTACCACTAATACCATCATCTCTACCACCATTACTATAACCAATACTACTGGCATTAAAACCATGAACTGTCACCTCTACTACTACTGGAGTTGATATCACTCTAACCAGCATCGTTTGCCGCACCACCACCAGAAAAACCTAAAATGATAGACTGAATATACCGGTTTTGGTATATACAGTCTATCATACATGCTTACACTCAATCATATATAACAGGACTGGTAAACTGTGTGCGTACATATATGTGTATGCGTGTGTGTGCATAAGTATATATAGACCAACATACACATATACGTACAAATATATATACATATATATGCATGATTATATATGCGTATATACAGGTATGTGTACATACGAATACATGTATTTTATATATATTTGTGTGTGTGTGTACGTATATATGAATGCATGCATGTATGTACGTACGTATGCATGTATGTATGTATGTATACACATATAACAATAAGTGTTAGAAAAGTGTATAACAGTATTGTTAGAGTGTTGGTAATGTAAGTGTACAAACAGTGTTGATAGAGTGTATATATTAAGAAACTAGGAAGATACATGACTACTCGATATACCAGACACAGTACACTTGGTAAGTTGAAAAGATATATGAGTTTGACTGAGAAGTTATGTGTGTGTGTTTGAGATAGAGTGTGTGTGTGTGTGTGTGTGTGTGTGTGTGTGTGTGTGTGTGTGTGTGTGTGTGTGTGTGTGTGTGTGCGTGTGCGTGTGCGTATGTGTATGTGAATAGGTTAGTTATACCAATGTTGAACATATAGAGCGGTAGAAATGGATCGCAAGCAAATTAACATAAGTGGGGAGAAGGACTGGAATTGAAAATGTATTACATGGACAGTTTGTGAAGGAAGAAGTGAAAGCAGAAAGATCAAGAGAGATCTGGGGAAATATTGGTCTGTTGCAGCAGAAGTAAAATATTCCATACCAAGTGTGTCAGAGACGAGGTGAAATTCTATGCTGGAGGTCAAATATATCATGGATGAGTAAGATATAACTTAGATTCCCAGGAAAATCGTCCCATCGTTAACATGGAATACAAGATGGTGGAATGAACAGCAAAAGATGTGAATGGACGTAGAGTAAGGTGTAGAGAGAATACAGTTCTATCGTCAGATAGCTGTTTGTAAAAAGATTGGTTGGGATTGATGATGTGAGATCTTACAATATTAGCTTCATTGATTATATAGTAGGCTGAGCACATTCAGTATAGGATGGAGTATATTGTGCGTTAAGTTAAGCCATGGGTGATAGAGGAATCACATTCAGGAATAAAGAAGAAAGTGTGTTGGGATGTGAAATAGTGCATGAATAAATTCACAAATACCGTAAAATTGGGTTTTATTCGATAGAAGTCACCAATAAGACTAAAGGTTAGTAACATAGACTGTCTCTATGAAAGACTTGCAGGAAGGGGAAACACCGAGAGAAACTAAGAAATCCTAATCTACTCTGAGAGGCATCAAAAGAGGAAAGGGTTCCCTGGAGTATTGAGTAATTGTGATTAGCTGTTTAATGCGAAAGAATGACTTGAAATCGTGAGCTTATTAAAGGATAGAAAGAAATTGAGGAGATACGTACGTAAGATGATGAATGATATAAGAGTGTTCGGGCTAAATTTGACGATGTTTTATGTTTATCTTTTTCAGGAACACCTTGATGTATTGATGAACACTCAGCGGTGTAGGAGAACATAAAGATTATAGTTGCATTTGAGAAAAACTGATTTGACAGAGAGGACAAGAAGACAGTTGATTATTGGAAAAGAGTTAACTGTATCATTATGATTTGCACTGGGTATCAAAATTCCGACATCGTGAATGCTGCTCAATACGCTGTGAACACTGTAAAAGCTGTAAGTTGTGACATGGACAGCTGCAACGAAGACTACGGAGTCCGGTTTTCATTTAACAACTGATGAACAGAGCATTAGGCTCGATTCAGATGGCTATGTGAAGCTGCTGAAGGACTCTGTGGCCAAATTCTACTTGAAGTGGCTTGCCGTTAGAAGGCTGTATATGTAGCAGCAGGATTCGGTTGGAAATAGTTAAAATGTGGGTGTCAAAGAATTTCTATTCACCAGCCCTAATTTCTGGTCATCTTGTTCCCCTGATTGTAATCCCATGGCTTACTATGTGCCAGGCGGTGGTTGAGAAAGACACCAACCGCTCTGCCTGTAACATCAAGGCCGAGCTAGTGGCCAACATCAAGCGGATGCTCGAAGATCTCCCCGGAGACACAGTGATAAACTCATGCGCAAGGTTTCGAAGCCAACATGAGGCCGTAATGGCTGCTTTGAATAAACTATTATCTTCCAGGCATAATCTAGTTAATATTTTTGGATTTTCCTAAAATGATTTTTAGTTTTGGATGGATAACTGTTTTCATTTCTGCTCGACCACCCTATATAGAGATAACGTGCAAAGAATATGCATGAATTATATAGTATATGATATATTTAGATAAAGTTTACAATACGTGTAAATGAAGTTTATTCATTGATGTGAATTATATATTAAAGAAAACTGTGTTGTTTGAAAGGGGAGCAGTATTAATAAGTGAAGCAAGAAAAGCGAGGCCTACAGTCTAAATAAAGGATGACATTTTAGTTCTCTGGGAATACAAGAGATCACTATTTCTAAAATTGCTACAAGTGAGTCATTCTCAGCAAAAGATACACTCGATTGAATAAATTTCTAGTCATTGGCAGTCATTTATTTAATTGATCCATCTTAGAAGGCTAAAAACATAAAATCGAGCGTGATCATATTTAAAATCAAAACAATTTAGATCCGCAGGGTATTTACTGTATTTAACGATTTTCCTCTTTATTCTCACAAGGCAACATAAAACGAAAACAACAGTAACAAGCCCTTTTATTTCACAACTGAAATAGTCAGCCTGATAGAAATAGGAACTCCAATTAGGTCAGCATGCAAATAATATATTCTTTCTGCCTTGTCTGGCACGCCAGTCTCTTAAAAAAGAAACACTTCACCTATGAACGCCAATCATTAAGGATTGGTAGATTTTCTGTCATACGGTAATATCGCAGTGATTGCATTATGGCGTTCCTCTGATGAACACACTATCCATTTTGATGTGTTCCAGGATTCGCTTTTGTCACTACTACCAACAACACCCATTCCTTCGAGCATGCTACTATCCTCTATACCACCGTAATCTTCCTCGTCTAAACATTATCCATATGCCAACAAGACAATTAAAGATAAACCTGTACTAACTCTTAAGAACAGTGACCCCGCAAACATTTATACACTGCACTTTGCTAAATAAGAACAACGTGCAACTATAGGCTTCAAAGTTACTACAAATGATTCCCTGGTTACCAAGTGCATTCTGCCATCATGTGTTCCTGGTTCGATCCCACTGCGTACCATCTTGAATACGTATCTTTGGCAATCGTTTCATATAGATTCCGGTCATTGAATGAAAATGGGAAGACAGACACTGAAATGAAATCCGGCGATCGGACTGTACATGTAATTTATAGATCTAGCCTTCTCACGCACACTGAGTTACACTGATTGTGTCTGACGACTACGTTGAGGTTGAGAGTGGCCGTAGAATACTCAACGATTAACAATAATCTAATGAGCAAGCAATTCAGTACAACGAACAACTGAAATACTCGTAACTGTATGTGTGTGTGTGTGTGTGTGTGTGCGCCCGCGTGCGCGCGCGTGTGTACGTGTGTGTGTGTGCGTGTGTGTGTGAGTCTTTGCGTCTGTGTTTGTCTCCTCTGTGTTTGTAACCCCTACCATTGTTTGACAACCAATGTTGGTGCGTTTACGACCCCGTAACTTAGGCAGTTCGGCAAAAGACACAGATAAAATAAGTACAAGGCTTACAAAGAATAAGTCCTGGGGTCTGAAAACTCTAGCTTATCCAGATTATCACTTTGCTCATTTGCTTACAAAATTAAGTGCACTAATTATTATTGGTATAAATGTGAATTTATAATCCGGGTATAGAAGCTAGAGGTTTCGAAGTTATCTGCTTTCTCTTTGATTTTCAAAGAGATATTCACATCAGCAGGTCACACTTTGTTCCATGTGTGTGTATGTGTGTGTGAATATTTGTACGTGCGTGTGTGAATCTATGTATGTGTGTATGTGAATGTATGTATGCATGTACGTGTTTGTGTACCATGTTTATATATATATATATATATATATATATATACATATCAACTACAAAAAATCAAATGATGCACCCTTTTAAAGCCTAGCCAGGCTTGTGGGCCTGGTTTCCCGGTTTCAATGGCGTACGTGTTCCCCCAGCTGGACGGGACACCAGTCCATCGCAGCGTTACTCATTTTTGCCAGTTGAGTGGACGGGACCAACGTGAAAATGTAGTGTTTTGCTCAAGAACACAACGCATCGCCCGGTCCAAGAATCGAAACCACAATCTTATGAAAACGATGCTAACACCCTAACCACTAAGCCACGCGCCTCCACTACATATACATATGCATAGCTATATATAAACTGTATGAAGCTAAGTAAAACTGTTAAATAATATACATGCGTGTTTGCGTACGGTTGTGAGAGTCTACATGGCGTAATCAATGTAAAAACCAAAAAGTCACCTAATAAACTGTGTCTACTTAGTTCAGCTTCAAGTCTTCGATTCTAGCCTCAACTCACTTACCCGCTCTCTCCTCACACTACTCCTCTTTCCTCCTCCTATATTACCAATTCCAATTCAACAAAAATGTAAATAAATAAATGAATAAATAAATAAAACGTCTTGGATATTTCAAGATATTTTTTTAAAGATCTTATTTTCCTCTGAGAGAATATGGTGATGGGGCAGAATATTTATGCCTATTTTTGTTTATTTGTTTTATGTTGTATTTGTTTCTTTCTTTGTTTATTTGTTTGTTTAAATGTTCTCCTTCCCAACACACACACACACACACACACACACACACACACACACACACACACACTCCACCACCACCCTGTCTTACATTCGGAAATGTGTCTGTAGGAATCTGTTGTGCTAACAACACAACTGTCATGGCAGATTTACAGCTGGCGGCCATACAGAACAACAAACTGTATGTGACTGGAAACTGTGACGGGGTGAACATGTATGTGTGTACAGACACATAAATGCATGCATACACACATGCAAACACACACACACGCGTGCATTCATACATACATAATACATAATACACACACATATACATATATATACATATATATATATATATATATATAT
>NC_068990.1:34455974-34457967 GCF_001194135.2 Octopus bimaculoides | reverse complement strand
ATATATATATATATATATATATATATATATATATATATAATACACTCACATATATATATATTTTACACACACACATACAAACATACATATATATATATATAAAATACACACACACATACGAACATACATACATATATAAATATATAATACACACACACACACACATATATATATATAGAGATATACATATAAATATACACGCGCATATATACTGTGTAGTAGTAGTAGTAGTAGTAGTAGTAGTAGTAGTAGTAGTAGTAGTAGTAGTAGTAGTAGTAGTAGTAGTAGTAGTGGCAAATGAGCCATCGATGGAGCCGATACGTGGTTTCTGGCTTTGAAAGAAATAACAACAAAAATACACTTTACTCTCTGGAAAATGATATAACATTTTAATGTATTCCAAGATATACTGTGATATGAAAAATTTCATATGCAGGTTCTTCTGCTGCATGAAGACTATATAGTTAAGTGCAGATTAATATCTTTAATATGGTGAGTCATAAATAAATATTAATTACTAATTCGAAATTATGCACCAATGAGAGAAGAACCATTAGTCTTATTGACAATTAATATCACGAGAAGTAAGGGGGAGAACTCTGAAATTTGAATCGATTAAAAGGTTGAATAGAGATACGTAGTAGTGTAGTGCTTGATGTTTCGTAGATATGGCGACAACTCTGGACATGTGTCTGCCTTATTAGGCCTCTTTTCGAAATATAGTGTAGCACTTAACTACCAACATATCTATGTACCATGTGTGTGTGCATGTGTGTGCATGTGTGTGTATGTGTATATTTGTGAGTGTGACGTTCCAGCAATACTTAGTTTTCATTCTACAGATTAGTGTGCAATATGCACAAATATTATAACCGTTATTGCGTTCGTAAATTACACAAATTTACTAGCGAAATATGATTAATATAGATGTTTGTCATGTTTATAGAATCTCGGAGTAACACAAAATGAAGGGCCAACTGAATGAAGTCGATTCAATTATCTTTATAGTTTCGTCAATAATTGGTAACCTTACATTTTACTACCATCGTGAAACTACATTTAATACCACTACTACTGTTATTTTTATGACTAAATTCGTTAGACTGGTATATATATGTATCTAACACATTCCCAGTTGTTAGTTCTATTGCACAAACTACTGACGCGCAAGCCTTGTTTATTTTTCATACTTAATTTTACAACTGGATAACCCCTAAGGATCTTAGCCGGCACTGAGTTCATAAAAGAAATAAATATAAGTACATTACTTACATACATACACACACACAAGTAAACACGCACACATATACATGCATCCGCGCACACGGACACATGCACACGCGCACACGTATATCCTTTTGACATTTCAAATGCTTAGAGGTTTGCTTATGAAGGATTATATAAATCTTGCCTATTTGAATGGAGTCAACATGCTTATGAACTTTATCTCGCATCGTATGTTTATTCTTTAAGTTGTTTGTTTTTCTAATAATGATATTTCACGAAGTGAATGGAAAGTAATTTTTTTTTATTATTTTAATTTATTGTATATATTATTTTACATTATATATTTTACATATCGATATATGTAATAGGAAATTATAAAAAATATTCGTTTACTAAAACGATTGTACCATCAATTTGCGTTTCTCTCCTTCCTCATTTTCATTATATATATATATATTTCGGAGATGTACTTGCATAGCAAGTGACCTGATCTGAGATCGTGTGCTGGAACGAAAACAATTGCAGCGTGGAAGGTGTTTATGAGCCATTTAAAATAACACACAAAATCCGTTAGATTCACTTCAACATTTAAATTTAATTTGTCAAAATATTTTCGTCGCTTTGAGACCGCGACCTGTTCACTGACAAAATTCTGTGCTGCAGCACAGAATTTTGTCAGTGAACAGGTAGGACTGAACCCGGAACCATGTGGCTGGTAAGCAAGCTACTTACCACACAGCCACTCCTGCGCCTATGTATGTATATA
>NC_068990.1:34452637-34455947 GCF_001194135.2 Octopus bimaculoides | reverse complement strand
TATATATATATATATATATGCTTAGCGGCATTTCATTCGTCCTTACGTTCTGAGTTCAAATTCCGCCGAGGTCGACCTTGCCTTTCATCTTTTCAGAGTCGGTAAAATAAGATGGTAGGGGTCGATTACATCGACTACTCCCTCCCACGAAATTTTTGGTCTTCTGCCAAAATTTGAAACCATTATAGGCATGGTTCATCAATCAGTGTTGACTTCACAACTTCACAACTTCACAGCAACTTCACAACTGATTTAAATATGTCAACAACATTAACAACCTCTTCACTAACATCACCACCACCACTACCATCATCACCATCATCACCATCAAGATCAATGCAATACTAAAGTCGACAATGATACTTTTATTTTGTCAGTCTCGCAGAGTTGAAAAGTAAAGTTAATTTCAGCGGGATTTGAACTCAGAATATGAAGAGCTAGAACACAACACTATCACCACCACCACCACCACCAACAACAACAACAACAACAACAACAACCGCAAGATTTTGCAATAGCAAAAACAAGAACCAACACAAACAACGAAAAGAAAAATGAAAAACAACGGCAAAAATATCTGTAGTAATATAATAACAACGTAAGCGGCCACAAATGAAAAAGGACAGAAACAAAACAAAAAAAGCTAAAAAGAAAATAACGATAAAATCTACACCAACATCACCACCACCACCACCTCCACTACTGTAAAAACGACAACAACAACAACACCACCAGTAACAGCAACAACGACAATATTAATATACATGACCACAGCTGAGGGAAAAGTACACACACACACACATATACAGATAAAAATAATAAAAAAAAAACCAACTCCCAAAGACTAGAAAACGTACCACCGTCTACCACTATCACCGCTACCGCCAACATTTACAACAACAAGAATAACGACAACAACAAGAATAACGACAACAACAACAACAACAAGATGAAAATCAAAAACTGAAAATGGCATCTCGAAATCAACAAATTCAGTTTGCAGCATGATATCAAATCCAAATTGGCGGGTCATTACGGATTTTGCCAGAGTTTTACTTTCAATGGGAAATCAACTAATAAGATATGACAATATCTTAACTTATTATACCACGTGATATCGATTGCAGATGGAGGCAGAGTTAATATAGAAATAGATTTTACTGACTTTTTCTCTTTGCTTAAAGGAAATGGAACAGACAACTTAAGCTTCATCTCAACCTTTACATTACTCTCTCTCATTTCATGTGTGTGTGTGTGCGTGTACGTGTGTCTGTGTGTGTGTGTGTGTGTGCGTGTGCTAGTAGAAGGTATGCGTGAGGATGTGTTTGTTTGTATGTACTTATATGTGCATAAGTGTGCGTGTGACGTTTGTGTGCGGTAAATAGAACTCAAGAAAGCAAACTCATCTATAGGCCATGTATGTGTGTGTGTGTGCATGCGTGTGCATCAGTATGTGTGTATATGTATATATATGAATATATATAAGTGTGTGTGCGTGTGCATAATATGGAAATTTTGTATATCTATGTCATTATACAAACATCCTAGAAGTGACATATTTATACATATATGTTATATATAAATGCAAGTATACAAACGCTCACAACCATACAATATATACGTACATACAGTCCTACACGTATGTGTGTGTGCGTGTACACATACATACATTTATATATGTTATCGCTTTAGCGCTTTACTTGTTTCAGTCATTGGAATGCGGCCATGCTGAGGCACCATCTCGAAGGCTCTTAGCCGAACAAATCAACCCAAGTACATATTCTAATTCTGGTACTTACTTTCTCTGTCTTTTTACCGAATGACTAAGTTGCGGAGATGCAAACAAACTAACACCGGTTGTCTAATAGTATGAGTGTTCAAACACCGACGCATATACGAGGTGCGTTCAAAGGTATCCAACTTACTTTTTCCTGCCAAAACTAATGTTACCTGGGCAAAATCCTTTGGAGTGAAAGTGAAGCCACCCTTCCTGCGTATGTGCCAAAATTTTCGCACCGGTAGGCCGCGTCAGTGTAGTGCACGGTCGTCGGATTTTCGTTTTCACGCAAGATAACCGAACGCATCGAGCAGAGATATAGCATCGAATATTGTCGAAACCTTGATACTCAAGTTCAAACCATCCAGAAGATTCAGCAGGCCTTTGGCAATGAGGCCATGGACAAAGCTCAGATCAAGGAGTGATACAATCGCTTCAAATATGGCCGCACATTTCAGTGGAGAACGAAGTACACTAAAACAGGCCGAAACTAGGACCCGACTGAAATGGTTCGGCGAATAGTCAACGAAAACCGTCGTGTAACATTCCTGGAAATGAGTCACAAAGAATAAGCTCAGGATCAGTGCATTCCATTTTAAGGGAAGTTTTGTGGCATGTGCAGAGTATCGGCGAAAAAATAAAGCCGGGTACTTTTTGAATGCATCACGTAATCCAAGCTTTCTTGGTCAAGAACAACACACCACTTGTTCGACAGGCTCCTTACTCTCTCGTCTTGGCACCGTGTGACTTCTGTCGCTTCCTTACACTGAAAACCACAATGAAGGGGAAGCGATTTGAGCCGTGAGAGGAACTTATGAGAAAAGCGATGGTGGAGGGCCATAGCATTTCAGACAAGGCATTCCAGAGGCAGAACCACTAGAAGTGTGCAAACTCTCAAGGGGAGTATTTTGAAGATGATTAAATAAAGTTTGTGGAATGTACAATTATTTTTCTATGTCCAAAGATCGGATACTTTTTGAACGCATTTCATACAGATATGACGAACTCTCCCGTCGAAGACAACATAGGAACATTCATCTTTTGCCGAACGACCGGCACAAATGATATGTTTATTGTGATAAAATGTCCATGCCGCAGATTAGCTCCCTCCTTCCCTCCGTCAAATCGACGTTGCCTGAACAGGTGTATGGTGTACCACGCGTCAGGTGCCGAAGTGATCGCAAAGCAAAGTGAGATGAAGTGTCTTACCCAAGAATACAACGCACCACTCGGTCTAGGAATTGAAATCATGATCTAGTGATCATGGGTGCTATACCTTAACCACTAGCTTATGCGTCCTCACACACACACACACACTTGGAGGGACTCTTAAAGTCAAAAGCTACCATAATAAACACATTGTACCGCACGCGAGGGAGTCTGTTTTTAAAAGGCTCGCTTCGAGAGTTGCATTCCCTCGCGTTCGATACAATGTATTTATTATGGTAGTTTTTTTACTTTGATGTATATACATACACACACACACACACACACACACACACACACACACACACACACACACACACACACACA
>NC_068990.1:34439368-34448646 GCF_001194135.2 Octopus bimaculoides | reverse complement strand
TCTTAGGTTGAAAAATTCTTTATTTTTCTTAGACTGATTTTATCTTTTATCTTTTATTTTTTTTCAGTCATTGGACTACGACCATGCTGGGGCACTGTCTTGAAAGATTTTGTCGGAGAGATCGACCCCAGTATCTTTCTATAAATCTGGTTCATATAAAATCGTCCTCTTTTGTGAAACCGCTAAGTTACGGTGACATAAATAAACCAACACTGGTTGTCAAGGTGTGGTGGGAGAAAACACACACACATATACATACATACATACATATATGTATATCATATATATCGTCTACCAAATCCATTCATAAGGCTTTTGTTGACCCGTGATTATAGTAGAAAGCACTTGCCACGCTCAAGGATTGAACTCGGTACCATATGACTGAGAAGCAACCATAGAGCCACGCCTTCTTACTATAGAACCACGCCTGCGATTTTTAAAATAATTAGCGTTTAATTACTGTAAAAATCATAGCATGATGTGTTTTATATAAAACCAAATTTTTTATATAAATTTGCGAAGGAATTCCCATGGGAACCTAGTAATGCGAAAAAGTTCAGAAAAAAATGATAACGAAATATTCTTCAAAGTGCGAGGTTGTCAACCAGGGTTCTTATGACCTTTAGTGGGTGGGGGTCATGTAAGATTTTGCTGTCGAAGTTTGTGAGCAATAAATTGGTTATATTTCTAAAATGCGCAAAATATTTTAACAATTTTTAATAGAATTCCTAATAATATTCGATCATAAAAATTTGATTTTCTTTTCTTTTTTTTTTTTGAGCATCGACTAGTTATGAAGGGTCACTAGTAGTAATCAAAAGGGTCCATACGTAAAAAAAGGGTTGTCAAACACTGATCTGCAGGGTCTCTTCATTGTCGGCCGACTCTGCAAGAAATAGCAGCCAGAACTAATTCCTGTCATACTGAACTTTCTTAAAATGAAAACTTCACAATGAATAATGTGATTCTTTATATCCCCTACATTGAATGGTCACGGCTGAAAAGTCTTTCACTTGGACCGAAGTGACTACAACAATATACATTGCAACTCAAGCATTTATTGAATATCGACAATTGAATCGATATAAATTTATATATATATATATATATACATACATACATACATATATACATACATACATACATACATACATACATACATACAAACATACATACTTCGAAACGCCAGTGTTTTAATGGTGGCAACTGATGAAGGATATGTTCTCTATGTGGCCTGCTTGTTTTTTGTACCTTGTTTATCATTTTGTCCATGTTTTTTTGCAACGTCATGTACCCAGATATGTATCTATATGTACATGTAGATGAAGGTATGTGCATGCATATACTCATATATTGTTTATATATATATATATATATATATGCTAATGCTAGAATTCACATGCTACTCCTGGGCCAAATACAACTCAGAATGTGAAGGTATGAATCTTTTACAAAATAACTTCCAAATAAATTATGAGGCTTTATAATTTCTCTGTCTTTCTCCTTCTCCATCTTCGTCTTCTTCTCTCTCTCTTTTTCTCTCCCTACATTGCTTTCTCTCTATATTTCTTACCTTCTCTTATTTTTCGCTATTTTCACTTTCACTTTCCATTTCTCCCTTCTTTTCCTTCTCATATTCAATTTCTCTCCTTCTCTCTCTTTCTCTCAACTTCTCTATTTCTCTTTCTTTCCCCTTCTCTTCCGCTCTCACATTTTCGATGCCACACACATACAGACAACCCTGTTCCTACACCGCACACATCCACTCACAACCCACTACCAAATTCAACCCACCCCAACCACCTACACACACAAACACGTGCGCACTATCTCACTCTATTTCTCTCTCTTTCTCTCTTTATCTCTCTATCTCTCTCTGTCTTCCTTTCTCTCTTTATTTCTGGTTCTTCATTTCTGTCTCCCTCTCTGTCTCACTTTTTCCTAACATACACTCTTTTCTATCATACTCCCTACCACCTCTTTCTTTTTCTCTCTTTCTCTTTCTCTCTAAATAAATTACTCCCTCTTACTACCACTCCTTACAAACACTTCCCTCAACTATCTCTCACCCTCACCCCTCCGCCTCTTCCTCCTAACACAGCGTTCCTCACAACCAGTCAATGAATCCTGTCCGTCCATTGTGTGCCGCCTCGTGCCTCGCTATGTCTCTCTGTGGCCTCTACGTGTGCATGTGTGTATGTGTGTGACTGTGTGCGAGTCTGTGTGCATAATCTGTGCGTAAGTGCATATGTATGTGCACCTATGTGTCAGAGTATGTGTGGTATGTGTGTATCTTCGTGTAAGAGTACAGCTATGAGTGTGCATGTGTGTATGTGTGTGTGTTTATGTGTGTCTTTCTGTGTATTTGTGCGTGTGTATATGTACTTGTCTGCGTATGCATAAGTATGCGTCTGTTGGTTTGCTAGTGTTTTTCTCTGTGTGTGTGTGTGTGTATGTGTGTGTGCGTGTGTATGTGCGTGTGAATGTGTGTCTTTCTGTGTTTTTGCGCGTGCGTATATGCACTTGTGCGCGTATGCATGAGTGTATGTCTGTTGGTTTGCTAGTGCTTTTCTGTGTGTGTGTGTGCGTGAGTGTGTGTGTGTGTGCATGAGTGTGTGTGTGTGCGTGAGTGTGTGTTTCTAAGAATGTTTGTTTATGTTCATTCTCATATTATAAATGTGTGTTTATGTGTTGTGTAACTCATGCGTGCGTATGCATTATGTATGTGAGCATGTGTGCTTGTGTGTGTGTGTGTGTATGTGTGTGTATGTGTGAGAGCATATCTATGTGTATGTGTGTGTGTGAGAACATTTTTTCTCTTTCTCTTCCCCCTCTCCCTCCCGCCGGTCTCTTCTCTCGACTCTCCATTCTTCTACTTCGTTCTGGCTTTTATATTCCTGATATGGTGACATGTTTATGTCATATAGAGGAGGAGTGGCGGGAGTAGCAGGAGTAGGAAGAGAAGGAGGAGGAAGGGGAGGTGTGAATAACGAAGGAGGAAGTGCGGGGGCGGATTTGCTGAGTCAGGTTAGGACACATTCCTGGGACACATCACGGCCATCTGGGATATCATCAATACATTACTAACACCATCTCCGCCGCTTCCACCCTATCACCACTAAGACTACCATCATCGAAAGCACCACCGCCGTCGCCATCACCACCACCACCACCACCAGCATCACTACCACCACTACTACCACCAACGCTACCACCACCACCATAGCCACCGTCACCACCCTCATCACCGCCATCATCAGCACTACCACCATCACCATCAATACCACCATCACAACCACCATCACTACCACCACGACCATCACAGCCACTACTAACATCATCATCACCATCACTACCACCACTACTACCACCACCATCACCACCATCGCCACCACCACCACAACCACTACAACCCAATGCACCACCAACATAATCACCAACACCAACTCTATTACTACTACCACCACCACCATCACTGCCATAACCATTACGGTCAGTTATCGCTGCCATCACCACCAACATTATAATCACCACTACCACCACCACCACTATTGCTACTATCGCTACCATTGTAACCACTACCACCATTACCATCACTATCCGCACCATCACTGCCACTGCAACTACTACTATCACTGCTACAGCTGTAACAAACACCACCATTTCTACTACAACTACTACTACTACTACTACTACTACTACTACTACTACTACTACTACTACTACTACTACAGTTTGTCGGTTACCTCCAGGTCAGATCACTCTCCGTTTCAGCAGCCCCAACCTAGAAGCTATACGGTCGTTACATCGACGACTGTGGTGTCGCCACCTCCTTTAGCCCACAAACAGCTCATCTTCATTTCTTTCGTTAATTCGTTGCATGCTGCAATAGAATTCCCATCTATCATCTCCGCCATCAACACTAACACTGCCACCACCACTATCATCACCACCAACACCATCACCAACACCGCCACCACCAACATCACCTCTGTCAACTTACTGCACATCTCTGGTTATATTTGCTACATCGACCCCTCCACTTCTCTCTTTTACACCCTAGTTACTCGCACTTCTATTTCAATTTCATCTCAGCTTACCTCCATTCACACCTATCTATCCCCTAGTCTAAATTCCGGCATCTCTAGCACCTCTATAGCCGACATTCTGACTTTGAGATCAAGTCCCACCAAACAGACCCCTTCTTACTACAACTTAGTTAACCCCAATTGCCGCAGACGTAGCTCACCATCGTGCCCTCGGTATTAATCACACCTCTGGTCTCCTATCCCGTACCCACTTACATCCCTCAACTTCACTCCACCATTCAACGAGCACCATTCATCCTGCGCAGATTTCATCTCCTTTAAACCAGCCCTACGACCTCCCAAATGACTATATCATGGGCGACATTCTAGTCCACAGTTCCTTCACTCCTCTCTTCATCCAGACAGGATCCTTTTCCTGCTCCCACTCCCATTATAACACCTTTCGCTTCGTCAACAACATCGCCACCCTACACTAGCCTGATTCCACATTTCATGTCATGGAATACCGCCCAAAAATTCCATCTAGCGATGAAACGCCAGAGCCGTTATTTACAGTAAATGAGCGAAGCCCGTTTTTTAGGTTAGCTGTTTATTTCAGAGAACATTTGTTGGATACTCTTTGAAGCAACACCGGATCACAAATGCATATCATCCGTTATTTTAACACTGTGGGCCAATCTCGCTCACATCTCATTCATTTTTATTTAATAGCACGAGCTATTCTTATCATGTCTTTGTCATGAACAGGCGCAGGAGTAGCTGTGTGGTAAGTAGCTTGCTTACCAACCACATGGTTCTCGGTTCAGTCCCACTGCGTGGCACCTTGGGCAAGTGTCTTCTACTATAGCCTCGGGCCGACCAAAGCCTTGTGAGTGGATTTGGTAGACGGAAACTGAAAGAAGTCCGTCGTATATATGTATGTGTGTGTGTGTGTGTGTCTGTGTGTGTGTGTGTGTGTGTTTGTGTGTCTGTGTTTGTCCCTCCAGCTTCGCTTGACAACCGATGCTGCTGTGTTTGCGTCCCCGTAACTTGGTGGTTCGGCAAAAAGATTCCGATAGAATAAGTACTAGGCTTACAAAGAATAAGTCCTGGGGTCGAGTTGCTCGACTAAAGGCGGTGCCCCAGCATGGCCGCAGTCAAATGACTGAAACAAGTAAAAGAGTGAAAGAGTAACAACAATTAAGACACTACTTGAAGACAGTAACCTCGTTTGCGATAGATAACCGATCGTCTTCTAAACTCCTCCACAAACTCACTCACTGATAAACATCGGCACAAACACTCCTTCGCACATGCGCATGCACTCGCACACACACACACACACAAACACACACATACACACACAAACAAACGAATACACATACGCATTAGCAATCTCACTCACACACTCCTTTCACTCTCCACGAACCTACGTACAAACACAGACACAAACGCATAAAGAAAAGCGTACTACGATTTCTCACCCTTCAGAATGTACACTTCGCACATACATGCATTAAAAAGATCGTTTCGTACAATACTTCTCACAATTTACATACGCAAAACGGAGAGAGTAATTGAGAGAGAGAGAGAGAGAGAGAGAGAGAGAGAGAGAGAGAGAGAGAGAGAGAGAGAGAGAGAGAGAGAGAGAGAGAGAGACAGAGACAGAGACAGAGACAGACTGACAGAAGACAGACAGACAGAAGACAGACAGACAGAACACAGACAGATAGAACACAGACAGACAGAACACAGACAGACAGAACACAGACAGACAGAACACAGACAGACGGAACACAGACAGACAGAACACAGACAGATAGAACACAGACAGACAGAACACAGACAGACAGAACACAGACAGACAGAACACAGACAGATAGAACACAGGCAGACAGAACACAGACAGACAGAACACAGACAGACAGAACACAGACAGAAGAAAGTGATAGAGAGAAAGGAAACTCAGAATTACTCAAACCTTCGAACGTACACAAACACACACATACATATTCATATTTAACGGTCTCTATGATATGTCACGCCTTTACGGGCATACACGGCACATCTTGTAATACGAAACACAAATACGTTCATGCAGACGTACACAACATACAAATTCTACGTACAGCTACTTCTATGCGCTTCCGCGTTAGCTCGCCATTTTGTTTGCTAAAACTAATGAATTTACTTACTTTTTTGTTCATTGCTAATCATCATCTTAAAAGAACCCAAATTTTTCATTTCGGACAAACACTTTTCTTGTCGAAATCGTTTGTTTTTTTTTCTCTTACTCTTTCATCATTTTTGATAAACGACTAACTGTCCAAAACGTCGATATCCTTTCCTTTCCGTCATAGCGCAATACATTGAATTTCATTGATTTCCCGTTTTAGTTCGAGCTTCGCAACAATAGAAATGTACCACACTAGCGAGTGCAACAACAACAATAACAATAATAATGTCGTTTCGCACAAAAAATGGTTGTGGTGATAATAATGATAATGATAAGGTAGGAAGGGAAGGGGGGATGGGAAGAGGCGGAGGAGGCGGAGGAGGAGGGATTGACGAGGGTAGGATGGGATAGGAAGGAGGTGGAAGAATAAGGGAGGAGGGGAGAGATTGGAGATGGAGGAGGGAGGAGAGCGGATGAGAGGAGGGATTGGTGGGAGGATTGGGGAGGGAGGAGAAGGAATGAGAATAGGGACTGGTGGGGGATTGGGGGAGGGAAGGAAAGGATTGGGAGGGATGGGGACGAGGAGAAGGGGATAGGGGTGTGGAGTAGTGTAGAAGAAGGTAGAGGTGGGGAGGGAAAGAGAGGAGGACGACGAAAGATAGGATGCGGAGGGGAATGATATAGATGATGGTGGTTATAGTCATCATTTTACCAATAAGAGCCGCATGCTTGATTCTGTTTCACTTCTCTTTTATCATTATTATTAGTTAACCAATAACTAGTTAACCAATTAACCGTTTAACTAACTGATTGCTTGATTAATCATTCGACCGATCAATCAATCAATCAGATAGTTTGTTAGAGTCCTTACGTTGTCATTTGTGACCTCATTAATGACATGCCTCGTTCCTCTTGATAGGGCAGCTGTACCTGTGTTTGAATTTATTTCTATTGAATTATTTACTGTACTGAAGATGAAGGAAGGAATGTTTATTTATTAAAGCTAGTCAGTAGCTTTGTTAGACACAACATTTAAGGAGGACTGCATCAATTAGATAATATATATAATGTCTTTTTTCTTTTTTAGTTACTGATGAGTGGAGGGTATGAAGGACGTTGCTTTTGAATCGCATTGAATCAGTTATTGTAATGGGTTGCAGCAAGTTCCAAACATTGCTGTATATGATGACAGGTGAGGGAATTCTTTATTGATATCATTCATCGAAATTCTAAGTGGATCGCAGGATGTTATATTAATGAGTTTTTCATTAGGTTTGCTACCTAGTTTGTGTTTGTTTGTGGTTAGGTTGAGATGCCGGTGACATATACAACATTTACAATATGTAAAAATATCTACGTTATTCATGAGATGATGAGAATTATTTTGAGGGCGAAATCACATTATGAGAGGTGTTAAGTTGGTCTCTCCTAAATGTCTCTTTGTGTGTGTGTATGTGTGTGTGTGTGTGTGCGCGCGCGCGTGTGTGTAGATACATATATGCATACATACATACATATTCTTTTATTCTTTCATTTGTTTCAGTCATTTTACTGCAACCAAGCTGGAGCACCACGTTTAGTCGAACAAATCGACCCCAGGACTTATTCTTTATAAGCCTAGTACTTATTCTATCGGGGACATAAACACACCAACATCGGTTGTCAAAATCATTTCAATCAACTATATTCCATACTCTTCCTATATATTTGCGGGCTGTGTCAATGTTAGAGATTTATATTGCAGTATTATTGTTGCTGTTGTTGTTGTCGTTGCAACTGTTGCTATTGTTGTTGTTGTTGTTGCTGCTGCTGCTGTTGTTGGCTTTGTCTGTATGTGAGCCACTCCTGGTGGAGTTTACAATAACATATTCTGTTTCTATCAGACGACATCACATAGCTTTGATCGTGTTACTTCAAGGAGTGTTCTAACTACTTACAATCTCGAATCTCTTTGTGATCATTCGACCTGCATGAAATAACAACCAAATCTCTTTCAAATCCCACCTCACCGTCTTAGAAAAGAATACGTTGGATAATGTAGTCCTAAGTTCTCTAAAAACATCGGGATGGTCGCGATTGGTTCACTTCGAAAATAGCTGACCTGGGGTTACCAGTTAACACAACATATTGCTTTTACATCGACCAACTACCTCCATACAATATCACTTTCAGCGCCACAACTCCTCCCTAGTAATGTTATACTTACCACTCACCGCGACATAACACTACACTACGACTCTACAATATCAGAAATTTCTGACCACCACTTAACACCACTACCAATACTACTACTATTCTACACAACCACCGCAACATCAGATGTCACCATTTCTACTCTCCCTTCCGCCTCACTTTACCTCTTCCTTCTCCCCTGCTTCTTCTCCTCCTTTTCTTCTCCTTCTTCTCTTTGGCAACCATCACCCCTAACATTTCCAAGCATTCGATCTATAAAGTTTAAGCTCTTAACTAAGAGTACACAGGAAATCTCCTCACTTTATGATGTCTGACGTTTCAGTTGAGAACGATGTCGTCCGAGAGAAATTCTACATCGCTCACACAACAGAAATGTGTCAAATGCTGCCATCTTGGTTTCTTTTCTATTATGTTCCTCCTCCCACCACCACCACTTTCCTGACGTCACTTCAGCTTCATCACTCTCACACGAAAGGAATAATTTCCTCTATCTATGCTTTGTGTTTGCTTTTATTAAATATAAGTTATTCCTTGGGGATGGTGTGGGATAGAAGGGTGTACTGGAGAGGAAACTAGGTCACTGGACTCTCCATGTCAATCATATAAGTAGCCGAAGAATTTTATAGCTTCCTATAAATGTTTCTCTGTAGAATGGCTGCTACTTAATTCATCATGTAGACAGAGAGAGAGAGAAAAAGAGAGAGAGAGAGAGAGAGAGAGAGAGAGAATGAGGGACAGATGCACCCAAACGTACATGTCGTATCTGTGTGTGTAAGCAAGCATATGCATACATATGCACACAGTTCATATGTATGCACACACAGATATACATACAGACAGACAGACACACACACACACACACACACACATATATATGTATA
>NC_068990.1:34437118-34438723 GCF_001194135.2 Octopus bimaculoides | reverse complement strand
TGTGTGTGTGTGTGTGTGTGTGTGTGTGTGTGTGTGTGTGTGTGTGTGTGTGTGTGTGTGTGTGTGTTTGTGTCTCTGTCTGTGTGTGTCTATGTGTCTATGTATTCCGCGAGTACACCAGCATATACACTTACCGTTATAAACATTACTGAATCGAACTTTTACTGATCGCTTGTGATTTAAACACCTTTAAACGTTCGTTTCTCTCTTTCTTTTCTGTAAATATATAAATGTTATAATCTGATACAGTCCCAGTTGTTTGCCTGCCTATCCTTTTATATTATTAATCATACATACATACGTAAATACATGCATACATACATGCATACATACATACACACATACACACATACATACATACACACATACATATATACATACATACATACATACATACATACAAACAAGCATACTTCCATACGTACATACATATAATCACGCTACACATATAGAAAGATAGATAGATACATACATACATACATACATATATACATACATACACACACATACATACATACATACACACATACACACACACACATACATGCATACATACACACATACACACACACATACATGCATACATACACACATACACACACACATACATATATGCATACATACATACATACATACATACATACATACATACATATGTATTATTCTTATACAAGAATGTTGTTGAGAGTGACTTCGAAGTTGAAATGGCCAAAATATATAAAATAGTTACATAAACATAATGCAACTGAGCTAAATATAACATTGCTCTCTTTATTCGTTTATATAACTATATTATTATTTTTTTAATATAAATATATATGTTATAATGAAACTTCGAAGTCGCTGTCAAGAACATTCTTGGATAAGAATAATAATTTGTGCTCTACAATAGTATAGAGTAACGCATCAGATTAATGTAAAGTTGTTTTTTATTATAACGGAACATAAAAATAAATATTAATACACATGTGTGTAAGTGTATGTGTGTGCGTGTGTGTGTACGTGTGTGAACATTATCATGATCACACAGTGTGTTGTTGAACGCTAGTAATTCATCTGCGAGAGACCCCTTTATGCATGCTTAGTGTTAAAAACACAGGATATGTCAAAGCTAGGCGAAATGTAAATTTTGTAACGAGAGCTATAGCAGAGCCCAAACTGGACGTCAATGCATTGTTCCGAAGGTCACAGTTATCCCATCAAGAACCAGTGCCTTGTACTGCAATAGTTTGAGATTCAACAGCTCACAGATATTTAACGCTTTGCCAAGCCGTCTGAGGGATCTTTATAGAGTAGGGATAGATATTTTCAAGAAACAACTTGACTTCCAACTATCTAAGGTCCCAGATGAACTAATATCATGGTAGGAAACTCAAAAAGGGGCAGCAATGTCGAACTCACTCCTTCACCAAAAGCCAACCATTCAAGATTGTTCATTGAAAAGCATGTAAGGTGTCCTGTCAAAGGTCACCTCTTTCGTGTATAAATACCTAATCGTTTGTACACTATAATATATGAAAATATGTTGTCTATTGACTTTATTACGCATGTTAGCCACTAGTTTGAAAATTTATATATTTATATATATATATATTTATTTATATA
>NC_068990.1:34432902-34435545 GCF_001194135.2 Octopus bimaculoides | reverse complement strand
TTAAACCAGAAATTGTAATGAAAACACACCCACATAGATTGCATATCTGATTTGGACCCCATAAGAGCTGCAGTTAAGTTCTGATCTTTGTGAATCTTAATATGCCTTTTGAAGCCTCCGTTAGACTTGCAGACCTTATGGCATACATGGCATATATATATTCATATATTCACACACACACACACACACACACACACACACACACACACACACACACATGTGAATATGTATGTATGTATGTATGTATGTATGTATGTATATGTTTACACAAATTTGGATCTAGTGTAGAATTGAAAGACATTCGAACTCACACACACATATTCCAAGGGTAAACATTACATAATTTGCTCAATTTCTCTTCTTTGTCCTAAATTCTATCCTCCTCTCAATTTCTGACCAATAGAATAACTCTTTTAGAAGGCTTTCAAACAACCCAACCATTCCTCTTCCTTGACCAGTAAACAGGGCAAGTCATTTTACCATTCCTTTCTACCCTCCAATTCTCTGCTAATAGAAATGGTCGTTTTGATTTTAACAAGAATTCTTCTCTGTTATTTTGTTTGTGTTTCTTTCTCTCTCTTTTTTCCCCCCATTTTTTTGTTCCTAAAACAAGATTCTTCTCTAGCGACACATAGAAATATACACACATACAGATATCCATAAACGAGCAGAGAGAGAGAGGGGGGAGAGAGAGAGGGGGGGAGAGAGAGAGAGAGAGAAAAGTAGCAGTAGTTGTAGTAGTAGTAGTAGTAGAAGAAGAAGAAGAAGAAGAAGAAGAAGAAGAAGAAGAAGAAGAAGAAGAAGAAGAAGAAGAAGAAGAAGAAGAAGAAGAAGAAGAAGAAAAAGAAGAAGAAGAAGAAGAAGAAGAAGAAGAAGAAGAAGAAGAAGAAGAAGAAGAAGAAGAAGAAGCTACGATTGATATATCACAATTGTAAGTAAAGCGTATGAATCTGATGGAGTGAGTTGATATATAGGTATGTCGTATCGACTGGATTTATTGAACTGTTTCAGTGATTGGTTTTATGATACTTATATATCAACAGAATACGTTGTTCCTGTAAGTGGATTCACTTATCGATTATATCCAGACTACTCTACGTCTCGGGGATCAGATTTATCATCTGTTGTAAACATACGCTATAATCTACTACAGTATTCGGATAAAGTGTTCCTTTAGAATCAATGACAACAATCTGTTACAGTGACTGAATTCATTGATCTGTTGTAACCATAGACTACAATCTGCTGCATTGACTGGATTTGTCGATCTGTTATAACCATAGACTATAATCTGTTACAGTGACTGGATCTATCGATCTGTCGTATCCATAAAGCACATTCTGATACAGTGATTGGATCTATCGATCTGTTGTATCCACAAAACACATATTTTGATGCAGTGATTGGATGTATCGATCTGTTATGTGACAGACTCTACATCCTCTTATGGTGACTGCATATAGCGATCTATTATAAACACTGACTGCTTTCCGATACACTAATTGAAAACATTGATCTGTTGTAATCACAAATTCTGTTCGTAGAGTGCTTCAATATATTCAAACGTGTTACGTTTACATCGTCGTAAGTTGGGTTTTTCAAGTAATAATTTTTTCACAAGATGCCTGGAATTTGGGGGCAAGGAGCTAGTCTATTACATCCATCTCCGTGCTCAATTGGCTTTAATTTTAAGGATCCTGAAGGGGATTAAAGGCAAAGTTGGCCCCGGCGGAATTTGAACTCAGAACATAAAGATTTTGAAGAAATGCGCTAAGCATTTTGAATACGTTTCTCTCCAGAACGTTTCTCTCCAGAACATTTCCCGAATGGAATATCCTAGACAGAACAATCCAGAAATTTTTAGAATAATCTAGAACTGTGAAACAGTTAAGTAGACTCGATTACGCTTCACAGCAATCGAGAACATTCCAGAACAGAAATGTGTGTGTGTGTGTGTGTGTGTGTGTGTGTGTGTGTGTGTGTGTGTGTGTGTGTGTGTTCGCGTGTGTGTGCGTGCGCGTGTGTGTGTGTATAAATATCATATATATATATATATATGGGTTGGACAAAATAATGGAAACACCTAGCATCATAGCATCATAATTTTGAAATACCTATAAAACCGTCAAAAGCTTATTTATTTTCATGTTTTTTTTTTCATTTATTATTATACCAAATATGATGAATATCATTTTTGGAATTTTCAATGGCAATGCCATATAACATTGGAAGCAGAAACAGCTGTTAGATGGGATACAGTCTATTTGTATTCAATTAAATAGTAGTAATTGATGTAAGACAATTGCTGTTGATAAATATTTCTCCGTTTTCTGTTTACTCTCTATATATGTTTATACTGATATATAATTATACAGAAGTAATTATAGCCAATTATGGATGTAATTATAGCCACACTAACATGCTAGAAATGGATGTTAATAGCTCTATAACTTATATATTATTTTACTCAGCACAGGTTGAAAGCGTGCTAATGGATAAATCAGATTTTGAAAATAAAAAATCGATTTCTGCCTTAGGGAAGCAATTTCCCCCTGCCGTCTTCAGTATGAGATGCTCAGAGAATATAAATGCAGATGTCTACGCATAACGATATGAACAACATATATCCACACGAATATATAT
>NC_068990.1:34429271-34429532 GCF_001194135.2 Octopus bimaculoides | reverse complement strand
CTATGGGAACATGTTAAAATATAGGTGGACGCGTGTGTGTGTGTGTGAGAGAGAGAGAGTGTGTGTATGTGTGTGTGTGTGTGTGAACATACATGTGTATATAAGTGTGTGTGTGCATGCATTTGGGCCTGTGCATATACAAGCATATGTGTGTTCCTGTATGTGTCTATGTTTGAACACAGACACACACACACATATATGCATATATAAGCATATATACATATATATATATATATATATATATATATATATATATATATA
>NC_068990.1:34421072-34427881 GCF_001194135.2 Octopus bimaculoides | reverse complement strand
TAGCGATTTTCTTCACTACTTCAGGGAGTGACGACCCTGCCTGACACGAGTCCCGGGCTCAGCTGGCTCCGGCTGACAGTACCCGGTATGGACCCCTATCCAGGGTTACGGAAAGGAGACAACCTTCAAAGAAATCCGTAGTGGAGCGGTTTCGTGTTAGACTCGACACTCTTCCGGCAGCTCCTGCAACCATTTTGGTGCCAAACGTAATGCTCTGCACTCCTTTGGACTACGTCAGCAAGGTCGAGAGAGGAATCCTGACGATTGGGCTATCCAGGATTTTCTTACATCTAGCCCAGGCCTGCGCAAAACTGGAGAGGAAACTGGAGAGGACATGAGATGTAAAAGCCAGACTGGACTAGTTTATGCGTAACTCGATTATCTCACGAGACAAAAGGATGTCAACAAGAACAACTGTGTCATGCCAACTGGAATTCTGCCAGGTGCTCACCGCCCTGTATCAGTCGGGCAATGCGAATAGCAAAATCTTCACTATTTTGAAACCTTGTGGTCAGTAAGAGCGACATAATTCTCAAGGGAACTAACTAGTCTGTTTCAGAGGACTCTCAGGCCGGTGTTTACTATGGATAACTTCCTGTGGTCTACAGCCAGTATGTGTTACAAAGGGGCACTGCCAATTCGAGGTAAACTCTACATGCACGGAAAGTGCTGCTAGACGAGACCGTCCGATATGCACCCAGAGTGACGAGACTGTTCTGCACACTCTTACCTAGTCTCCGAGAATTGCCGAGATCTGGCTCTCAGCTGGGTGACGGATTAAGCGTACGACCAAATTACAGACTTTTGTCTCCATCTAGGCAGTATTATCCCGTTTACTGATTGCAGTCTTTGATCTACATGTGTTTAATTCGTACCACATTACTCATGTCTAATGCTTAAAGAATTTATGATTAAGTGCAAAAGAATCATAGCAGAGTTTGGTTAACAATGCCACCATTAAATTCTTTTTCCTTTTTCCTTTTTTTTATTTTTTTTTTGCCATCTTTTGCAATCTTCGTTAACAGTTTGTTTAGTTTTTACACAATTTTTAAATGCTTTGCGTTGTTTGCGAGATCATCATAACAATAAGCAATCAGGAATGAAAATGTCTGTTTGGCATAAGAATGATACGAAAAAGTTTTATTAGATGAGACATCTAATACAACGTCGGATTACCACGTACACCTAAGTTGTACAGTTGTGCATTTAAGGTATATCAGGTTGGTGATGACAATTACGTAACAAACCATTCTCTATGACTAATTATCACAGAGAGTAAAACTAAGCAAAATGCTACGGCTCTGTTAGGAATTAAACCCGAACTTTGTTCTGCTACTCTCTTAGAGATCTCGCATAACAGAATACTAACAATGATAAAAGAGAAACAGTGAATGCTCAGTATATTCAAAGATGATCGACATCTGTATTAATGAGAAGCTACTGCCCCAAATTCTTGGTAATTGTATCTTATTTTTGCCAATTAACTTATTTCAGTTACTGAACTGCAATCAAGCTGGAGGGTTTTAGTCGAACGAATTGCGCCCCGGTACTTACTTTTTGAAATCTGATACTTATTCTAATGTCTCTTATACCAAACTGCTAATTATTCGGGAATGTAAACAAATCAACACCGGTTGTCAAGTGATGGGAGTGCAAACAAATAGTTGTAGCAGTAATGAGACTGTTGTTATTGTTGTTGTTGCTGCTACTGTTGTATTTATTGCTATTATTATTAGAAAACGTTAAAAACAGAATCAGAAAGCATTACTGGCACCTGGAATGTCATCAGGCCTTCACTACTCACAAGTAGTTGGGCAACGTGGTTGGTGAAAATTCTGCTTTAGCAATATAGAGAGAGAACTAGTGGTGTATCAGAGCGATGGATTATCTCAGGATAACTCGTCAATAAGGATAAACGAACTGGTCTCTTTCGGAACTTTCAGAGCGGGGACTACTATGGATAGCTTCTATAAATCCTGATCCTGGTAGTGCTACGGAAAGCTGTTATTGATTCGAAATAAATCCTTCACACACGGGAAATATACCGTGTGGGACTGTCATGGATGAGCGCAAAGCAATGAAATAGTTATGTACGCACCCGTGCAATATCCAGACATTGCTGATTTGTGAAGTTATGTCAAACAGTTGAGATTATCCGTAGAACGAATATGGCTTTCGACTAAATTCATCTTGTTGATCTGACCTCGACCCGCTGATGTTGATCCTCAGAGCAGGGTTGATCCTCAGAGCAGGGTTGATCCTCTGTCTAGTGACTACGGCAAAAGCGGCTGTGTGGTGGAAGAGCCATTAATGATAGAAGACAAACACCTTCCTCTTCGGTCAAGCCCTCATCGATTTTTGTAAGTTCCACTTGGAAAGGAGAGTGAGAGTGGAGAGAAAAGTACTCTCCTCCATCAAATTTGTCAAAAGACTGTTGACTGTGACAAAAATGGTTAGGGCGGATGGAAAAACAATTAGAGAGAGCTTGGGTCCTTGATGGTCTGTGGAATTCCTAGTTAGAGACTCTCCTGTATTAAGGGGGACTGCATCGTTTACGTGTTCACATATTTGGGATACAGTGTTTACAGTTTTTATCTCATCTCCCCACCTCTCCCTATCTTCACTTCCTCTTTTATACAAACCTCCACACAAAATGTAAATTGTCTTTGTAATGTTCCCCCCCCCCTCAACAGATGCCCCTTCGACAAATAAAAGAAACTATTACTAGTAGTAGTAGTAGTAGTAGTAGTAGTAGTAGTAGTAGTAGTAGTAGTAGTTGAATGGGACTAATATGAGCATCATCTACCTGTAAGTTGGAGAACACCTGCTCTTAGTGGTCAGAGTGATATTGGAATTGTGAGCTTCTCTGATTGTCTCTCGTTGAAAATCTTCCGGTATTAAGAGGACTATGTTATTCACATTTTCATGTATTTCTATAATATATATACTTTTTGCTACATCATACAGTGAAGAGTCAAGAGTCTCAGACTAATACCAAATACTAGCATTTATTTCTGAATTTGACAAATACTTATCCAATATTTGTCATAGATGTCAGCTTTAGATAGTATTTTGTTACTAATCACATTAATTACTTACTAATTTGACTTAATTTGACAAAGGAAAGAAACTTTAATCCATCTTGTAAGATTTTATTGAAATAACTTACGACTGTTTACGTGGCCTAAACAGTCTCTGATGTTTCACTTCAGATGTATTCGTTTGTTTTATGTTTTTGTTGTTATTTTATACCGTATTTTCTGGCATAGCATATATTACAGTTCTATATTTAAAAGATGAGGAATTATGTAAATTATTTACATTATTTACATTTGACGGATATTTGTCCTCATCTTGTTTGTTGTTAACACAACGTTTTGGCTGATATACCCTCCAGCCTTCATCGAGTGTCTTGGGTTCTCATTCCTAAGGTATTTTTCGATGTTGTTATTATTATTCAGGTCAATGCCTGGAATCGAACTCGGAATCATGGGGTTAGTAGCCCGCGCTCTTAACCACTACGCCATAGTGGGCAATTATGGAGTGAATTTTAGGGCTTATAAATCTAAATATCCGTCAAATGTAAATAGTATATAGTGTAAAAATGTAGTGTAAACATTCAAACGTCATCACTGTCTATGAAATGCTGCAGCATTTCATATGGAATGTTTAGTCATCCAAAATTGTCTCAGTATATAAGTCGGCCTATTCTTTTCCGTTATAAATGTTGGTCTTAAAAGTTCGTCTTGTATGCCGGAAAATACGGTATGTTTTGTTTTCGGTCAGATTCAAAATCAATTTCATAATTTTTAGACGAACTGTTATTCAATTTGTGGTGTTTTCCCCTTTTCTCCGATTTTTTTACATAATGTTGTTGTTTAGTCACAACTTTCTGCAAATTCTGATTAAATTTTGTTGAAATAAAATTTTTTAAATGAATTTATTTTGTCTTAGGACGATAATAATTACTCCGTCTTCATTATTGTTTTTTTTTTTTTTTTTTTTTTTTTTTTTTGTTTGTTTTGTTTTTCCAACATTTCAGAAAGAATTGTCTCCCTTCGACACTATCACACCACGTTCCATTGTGCTGGAAATCCACTGTCAAATAACAACAATAACACAGAGACACACCAAGGACATTATATTATTAGATAGACATTTTCCTTTATTTACATATTTCAAATTCAAAGTTCCTTAATTACAATATTGGTTTTATTAAAGTAAGCACAAGGCCCTACCTTTCTACTGGATGAAGGAATGAGAAATTGTGACATTAGTGACTGCAGTGAAATAAAATTGCATCAGGTGGGAATTGAAACCCCCTCCAATACGTAGCTCACTGAGAGCTTAACTTTTACCATAGGATGCGTATTTCCTTTAAGTACAATATTCGGGGTGAAATCGGAGCAACTTTGCTTTTTAAAACTTCGGTGAACGTTTTCAGTAAAATATTATAATGACAAATTGCATTTAGATTTCTTTGGGGTTTGTGTTGCTCTCACCCCCCACCCCCCTCAGCCCTACGATTAAAAGTCCTTTAATTTTTTTTTTCATCTTGTCTTATTCTCTGGTACTGCATATCAAAAACTTCATCGTCCCGTCCACTTTTCCAAAACGCTAGTGGATAATTTTGTGGAGATTTACTTGCTATTTCTAGTAATAGAGTGACCACGTAGCAGTTTTTTTTTTTCGGTTTATATGTTACACATAAAGGTCAAAGTAAATGAAACACATATATCATTTTTTTATATTTATTGATATAGAGTTCACCTTTCAGTAGCAGTCATCGAGTTGTTACATATCGCGGTGACGTGAATGTTTCTGACATAGAAGAAGTCCATACTTCATCTCTAATCTAACGAAACGCTGCATTACACAGTGCTCCGACAGCTTACAGCTGTGAGCTGACACTAAACATGGCATCTATTTACAAGCAGATAGACTGAGTCAGGAAAAGATTAAATGGATGGACTATAGGCACAACGCAAAGTTGTTAACAAGATACGAACTACGGTCCACTAGGGTGGTGGTGTGACACTCTAACCACACAACCAGCAGTGACTCTGTACGCAATTATGATAGTGGTGGGCAGTTCTAAGTAATAAAATAGCTTGTCTATTTGTTGTTTTTTTTTGTTTTTTTGTTTTGTTATTTTTTGTTTACGTTTTTTTTTTCTAATCTATTTACAACTTTACTTCTACCTACAGTGCTGGTGTACTGGAGTACCTATATGTACATATGTACTATTGTAACTGGGGTACATATATACTGGTATAGATGTAGGACCTATATACTAATGCACTAAAATACTGGTGTACCTATGGTACGTATGCACTAGTGTATTTGTAGTAGTTATTTACAAAACTCGTACTAATATTTACAGCATTTATATACCAATATGACTATAGCAGTTATGAATCGAAATATTTACAATAGTTTATCTAATAATGTTTTCGTTTCATGTATATTACATTCGACTCCAACTTTTTTTAATTAAACGTTTTACGAAATACGTCCTGATTTTTAACAGAGTTTTCCCTGTTTGTTCAGAAGTCTCATTTTCCCTTATCGTTAGAAAACAGACATTTTATGGGAAAAATGTCGACTGCAAATTCAATCGTTATATCATATCTCTCCATTAAAAACGATGTTTGCTTCAAAGATGATCTATCAAAGATGTAATTTTTTTTTTTTTTCATTCACTTCTCTGCAAAGATTTCACCCACGAACAAAGAGCGAACTATACAGACGCACCATTGTATTATTACCATTTGCCATTTGTTGTTGCAATATTTCCATTTACTGTGCAGTAGCTCTTGATACAACAAAAAAAAGGCTTCAATGCCACAAAATCCCATGCCGTTTGCTTTCACAACACTATCTGATCACAACACTACGGCTTTCTGCCAATTTTGCAAAAAAAAAAAGAAGACAAATTAATGATATTTTTTCTGCTGTGCTTTGCTTTGTGTTACGATAAGCTAGGTTAGGAAATGCTATGATATCATTATATTATGACACATCATAAGTAATCCCTGATCGTATCATATTTTTTTTTATATATATATAATCTCATCTCCATCTACAATATATTATTGTAACTCCAATCTACTCCCTAAGCCCATAGAGGTTAGAGTTTTGCTAGCAATTTTGTCAACCATTTTATATTTTTCTTTTCCTTCTTCTTCTTCTTCTTCTTCTTCTTCTTCTTCTTCTTCTTCTTCTTCTTCTTCTTCTTCTTCTTCTTCTTCTTCTTCTTCTTCTTCTTCTTCTTCTTTTTCTTCACTTCTTTAAAATATTGGAATGTCAGTCACATTTTGTTTGTATCAAAAATTACACTACAGTTAATTTTGTATTCTTTATAAGCATTTTAATATTCACATGCGTTTATAGGTGTAGGTATATGTATGAAGATATGCATAAAAATATGAATTTATCTGTTTGCGTATGTATGCATGTATGTATGTATGTATGTATGTATGTATGTATGTATGTGTGTATGTATGTATGTACGTATGTATGTATGAATGTATGTATGCATGTGTGTGTGTATGTATACATGCACATATTCTTTTATTCTTTTATTTGTTTCAGTCATTTGACTGCGGCCATGCTAGAGCACCGCCTTTAGTCGAACAGATCGACCCCAGAACTTCTACTTTGTAAGCCCGGTACTTATTCTATCGGTATATTTTGCCGAACCGGTAAGTTACGGGGACATAAACACACCAAGATCGGTTGTTAAGCGATGATGGTAGGGAGAAACACAGACACACACATAAATATATATATATATATATATATATATA
>NC_068990.1:34419346-34419641 GCF_001194135.2 Octopus bimaculoides | reverse complement strand
TATTCACACATACATAGATACGTACATACACACTATTGGATTATCTGTTAAGCAATAAATTTCTTTCGTGGTAGATGTTAATGTAGATACATATATGCATAAATATATGATATATATGTGCGTGTGTGTGTCTGTGTGTGCTTCTATGTGGTATGTACATGTGTTCACACACACACACATACACATACACACACATGTGGGTGCGTAAACCCACATATATATGTATTAATATATATACATCCATATATATACTACTGTATACATATATATATATAGTATATATATATATATATAT
>NC_068990.1:34417932-34419107 GCF_001194135.2 Octopus bimaculoides | reverse complement strand
ATATATACAAATACTTTTTTTATTGCAGAGGTCGAATATATTATATTTTCACAAGAATAGAGGTGACAGTGATTTCGAAGTTTTGACCTGCTAGCATTCGTTAGACACTCCCAAGAAGGCTAACAGTCCTAAACTTCGAAGTCACTATCATTTCTTTTTTGTTGTAAAAGTATAATATATATATATATGTATTGTGTGCGCGCGTGTAGTCGTCCGAGTGTGTGTGTGTATGGATATATATATATATGCTCTTCGTATGTTCGTTTGTGTGTGAGTAAGTATATACAATTTGGTATTTCTGGCATATGTGATAATGTGCAACAAATATGTAATCAAATGCATGTAATAAACCTTTGATTAATTCGTTTTTAATCAAAGGTCGGAGAAGCGACATATAATGTATATGAGAGTCTACGTATACATATATCAAAACTGTGGGGAAAGAAACTGCATAAGTGGAGGGCAGGTTTAAGATATATCTTACAACTACATCTGGAAGGCAGCTTTAAGATACACCTTAGAATTGTAATGAAGTTCTATGGATTACGACTAGAGAAAATTATTATCGGACGGGGTAGAAAAATCTCGTATATATATATATATATATATATATACACACACACACATATGTACATATATATTCTGATTGCTAATGGAGGCACCAGGCTGTGGGGTGGGCCAAAGTCTATAAAGTCGATCCCAGTACTTATCTGGTGTATATTTTCTCGACTCCAGGAAGGAAGAAAGGCAAAGTCGATCTAAGTAGGTTTCGAACTCAGAACATAAAGGGACGTGATAAATTACTACAAAGTGTTTAATCCTGCAATCTACGGTTTTTTTTTGTTCTTTTTTTTTTTTTGACAATTCACCGCCATTTATAAATTTTACCATACGGTGGTGAATAGGGGTCCTTTTGAGATCAACGATCTGTTTTCATGTTTTTATTGTTTTTTGATTGTGGTGATGGTGATGGCACGGGTGACAAATGGTGGTGGTAACATGGTTGACAGTGGTGACGGTGGGAGTGGTCGTCGTCGTCGTCATAGTCATCGATCAACGATCTGTTTTCATGTTTTTATTGTTTTTTGATTGTGGTGATGGTGATGGCACGGGTGACAAATGGTGGTGGTAACATGGTTGACAGTGGTGACGGTGGGAGTGGTCGTCGTCGTCGT
>NC_068990.1:34417469-34417699 GCF_001194135.2 Octopus bimaculoides | reverse complement strand
TATATATATATATATATATATATATATATATATATATATATATATGTATATATGTATGTATGTATGTATATAGATATATATACATGTATATGAACATATCCATTGAATTATTTATAACTTTGAACTGTTACACAATTGATTATATCCTTCCTATGTATGAGTAGGTATATACATGTGTGTGTCCACAGATAGATAGATAGATAGATAGATAGATAGATAGATAGATAGAT
>NC_068990.1:34414080-34417459 GCF_001194135.2 Octopus bimaculoides | reverse complement strand
GATAGATAGATAGATAGATAGATAGATAGATAGATAGATAGATAGTATAGCGTAATGAATAGGTTAGGGCATCGTTACTAATAGTTTCGTATTGTTTCGTAAGTGTTACTAGACTAATATGTCCATAGATTGTCTGAAATATTTAATGAAACATAAAAACAGGAAACTATCAGTAGGGATGTGCTAATCTGTGCATTCGTCATACCGTTCTGTGTGTGTGCCTGCGTATGAGTGTGCACGTGTGTATAAGAGAGTGTGTGTACGTGTGTGTAAGAGAGAGTGAGAGAAAGAGAGAGAGAGAGAGAGAGAGAGAGAAAGAGAGAGAGAGAGAGTGTGTGTGTGTGTGTGTGTGTGTGTGTGTGTGTGTGTGTGTGTGTATGCATGCATGTTTATATAGATAATGGACAAAAATGACGAAATGATGAATGAACTAAATGAACTTAGAGTTTTATAAGATCGTATATGAGTGCATTTGTATGTGAGCGTAGGTATATATATATGTATATATATATATATATTTATATATATATATATATATGTGTGTGTGTGTGTGTGTGTGTATGTGTGTGTGTGTGTGTATGTATGTATATATCAAAATAAGCAATAGGATATCAAGAGGTTATGCAGTACGACCGTTTCAGGCGGCTCCATTTAATTGAACAATGCAATCATTACATCAGTTTAAATGCGGGGCTATCCTCAGTTGCATAAATAAATAGAATTTTTAATCAGTTGGACACATTAATATAATTTTACTCAAATTATCTAATAGAGCAAGAAGAGGGATAGAGTCCACGTTGCTACTAACGTAGCTAAGAATATACTACACTTCTAAGAACTGTATGGAGTTTGTTAGGGTCATAGCTTGTAAAGGATTGTGGTTCATTTTTAATTTAATAATCTTATTATCAACTACCAAATCTAAGAGTAGAGGACTATGTCTGTTTAGAATGGAGGGCAAGAGTGAGTTCACAGTTTATAGTTGGGTATGGTCATCAATATTGTCAGGATTTTAGGATTTGTATAAGTAATTGTCTTATAGAAATCCTAAAATCCTGACAATATTTATGACCAAACCCAACTATAAACTGTCAACTGACTCCGTGTATCCATTCTAAACAGACACTGTCCTATGACCCTAACAAACTTCATACAGTTCTTAGAAGTGTAGTATATTTTTAGCTACATTATTAGCGACATGGACTCTTTCCCTCTTCTTGCTCTATTAGAGAATTTGAGTAAAATTATATTAATGCGTCCAACTGATTAAAAATTCTATTTATTTATGCAGCTGAGGATAGCTCTGCATTTAAATTGATGCAATGATTACATTGTTCAATTAAAGGGAGGCGCTTGAAACGGTCGTACTATATCATGCCTTGATATTTTCATTTTATTGCTTATTTTGATTTTATTCACCTTACTTTGAGTTGTACTGATAATACTTAAGTACCTAATTCGACTGAATCTCAATTATATATGTGTGTGTGTGTGTGTGCGTGCGTGTGTGTGGTATATGTATATATATATATATATATATATATATGCATATACATGTACATATATATACGCGTGTATACGTGAGTACGAACGCTCAGTTTGGAGCAAATAAAGATGCCATTATATTCTGTGTGTTGTAGTGATTTGTTGATGCTACTAATGATAACAAAAATGGTGGTGGTGGTCAAGTAATGATGGTGGTCAAGTTTGGAGGTCGTGAGTGCCGTTGTGTATTTAACACCTCGATGAACCGAGTCTTTGAACCGAGTTTCGATTCTCAACAGGAACCGTTTTCAATTACATAATTTTTATCTCATGCACCTGTATATGCGTATGTGCATGTGTGCGTGTGTGTGTGTGCGTGTGTGTGCGTGCGTATGTATATGTGTCGTATGTATGTGTAAGTATGTATATAAATATATATATATATATATATATATATATATATATAAAAGGAAGTAGTTTGGAAGTAGTTACTACACGTATAATGGTCACAGTTCTTGTGTCTGTGAATGTATGTGGAATAAGTTGTCATCACATGTGGGACGGATCCGACTATGAGTGGAGACCATCATGAGGTGGACCAATTCAACAAACCGCCATCTTGTTTGTCAAGGACGGTCAGTTTTATATCATCATTTATATCAATAATAATCAAAATGTTCAGTTATTTTACAAGTTGTAGCTAAAAGGAAATCGGTTGAGGAGTAAATTTTGATAGATCTGAGAACTGAGCATCTTTTGCCGCTCATCCAGTGAACATTTTTCTCACTTCAACTTTCATTTCAAGCAAAAACTAAGATTAAGGACAGAATATCCAACTGCCACGTTATTATTCTGGTTAAAGTTGTTATTTTTGATATTATTATTATTGTTATTATTATTATTATTATAATTATGATTATTATACTTTTGTACAAACAGCTTTTATTTATTTTATTTTTTGTTTCTTTTTGTTCTGCTTATTTTTGTTTTTGGTGGGATTTCGGGGATTTTTCTTCTTTTTTTTTTTTCGTCTTTCTTTTTTTTGCAAATGTGAGATGGTAGTCGAAGGTTTGCGAGGGTGGATGATTCCACCCGAAAGTTTTACACCCTGGCGATAAAGTTCAATGGAATAATCCTGCTGTTAATGGTAATCATACTTCTTTTTTTTTATGCCATGCATTTTTTTAAATATCTTTTTAAAGGAATTTGCATATTCCTTACATCATACTCCATATACACACACAAATGTGCACGCTCACGCACGCACACACGTGTATATATATATATATATACATGTGTGTGTGTGTGACTGTCTGTATGTTTATATATATATACATGTGTGGATGTATGTATGTATGTATGTACGTATGTATATATGCATGCATGTATGTATGTATGTATATATGTATGTATGTATGTATAAAGTATCCATGTATGAAACCATTTTTCTCCCCTCCATTACCTTCGTTTTTTTTCTTCATATTACTATTATTAGTATCAACATCAATATTAAGTTGTAATGTATAGTAATATTTCATTATTGTTTCATATATTTTATTTACTCTCTGTTTCTTTTTCATTTTTGTTTGCTGTGTGTATTTTTTCGTTTTGTTTGCTTGTTTGTTTGTTTGTTTGTTTGTTTGTCTTCTTTTTATTTTTGTTTTTTGTTTGTTTGTTTTGTTTTGTTGTTGTTTTTTTTGTTTTTCTTGTTTTTTTTCTCTTGTTTTTCTTTCAATAGTTACGTTCCCCCCGATAAATAAAGTGCTTCTTCTATTTGGAAACGTCTTTTCTCGATTCGAAACCGCTTCCGCTCCATTCGCAGTCGCTTCTCTTCAAGATCTAATCGTCCTTTTTCGATTTGTAACCTTTGTTTCTCGATGGTTAGTCTTTCTTT
>NC_068990.1:34411802-34413474 GCF_001194135.2 Octopus bimaculoides | reverse complement strand
GAAATAAACTATGATAATAGCAACAGCAACATTAATGATTCATTCTATAGGGTGTCCACAAAGTCTGGGTACATGGAGTAAATAAAATCATAACATAAACAATTAAATATAAGAAATAATAATTTCTTAAAGTATATGTTAATCCTCATGTGGGTACATGGAGTAAATAAAATCATGACATAAACAATTAAATATAATGATTTCTTAAAGTATGTGTTAATCCCCATGTACCCAGACTTTGTGGACACCCTGTACAATAAGCACAAGACCTGAAATTTGGGGGAAGAGGGCTGGTTGATTACATTGACCCAGTGCTCAAATGGTACTTATTTTATCGGCGCCCAAAGGATAAAAAGCTGAGCTGACCTCAACGGTATTTGAACTCAGCACGTAAAGAGCCGGAAAAAATGGCGCTAAACCTTTTAAGCGTTTTATCCGACGCGCGAACAATTCTGCCACAGCACCATTTATAATTCTTACATCTGGAAGCACAGGTAATGACATTGTTGAGGGAGGAGGCTAATCGATTACATCGACTCCAGGACGAACAGCAAAGTCGACCGCCGCAGAGTTTGAACGCAAAACCAATAACCGGAAGAAATATCTCAAAGCATTTTCTCCGGCGCTAAGGATTCTCCCACCTTAATTGATATTTCTACTAAAGGCACAAGGCTTGAAATGTTATGCGAGTGAGCTAGTTGATTACACTGACCCTGATGGTACTTATTTTATCGACACCTCAAAGATTGAAGGATAAATTCGATCACGGCGAAATTTGAACTCAAAACGTAAAAACCGGAAGAAATACTGCAAAGAATTCTATCCGCTGTGCTACTGATTTTACCAGCTTGCTTCTTTCACAGCATTGATAATAACGTTTTCTAACATAGACACAAGACTTCAAAATTCTGCGCGGGGAGGAAAAATACGATGAACGCCACCGACTTCAGTAAATATAATGTAAATATGGAATCAGGCTTTTGCCAAGAGCAGAAAACTTTTAAATGGTGGATGCTACCTTATTTGCTACACCTAGGGGCCTTCTTCATGCAGTGATAATATGCATCGGTATGCCATTTGAAAGGTTCGTCCGATGAAGTTCTTGTAAATGTTTTCTGGTTGTAATGGAGAAGTGTTTCCTTGGAGGGTTGTAATGGAAGGGGGATTCCATATTTACATTATTTTGTCCACATCGGATAAATTAAAGACCAAGTTGAGCAATGTATATAAATATGGCTATAGAGTTGAGGAGTTCGGTTCACAACCATACAGCCTCACTTCACGGTTTCTTCAGTAAGCGACATGATACACGGAAAATGTGCGGAAGCCCGCCGTAAACACATACACACATACACACACACACACATGCGCGCGCGGGAGCATTTGCACAAGCGTCAGAGGCGATCATGCAACTAAATTATATAGAGTATCTTTTATCTTTTACTATTTACTTCTTTCAGTTACTAGACTGCAGCCATGCTGGGACACCGCCTTGAATTTTTAGTCGAATGAATCAACTCCAATGCCTATTTTTTAAGCTTGGTACTTATTCTGTCATTCTCTTTTGGCGAACCGCTAAGTTACGGGGACACCACACACACACATCAACACCGGATGTCAAGCGGTGATATATATATATATATATATATATATATATATATATAAGGAGAGA
>NC_068990.1:34405738-34410419 GCF_001194135.2 Octopus bimaculoides | reverse complement strand
TCTCTCTCTCTCTCTCTCTCTCTCTCTCTCTCTCTCTCTCTCTCTCTCTCTCTCTCTCTTTCCTTCTCTATCTCTATCAAAGCCCTATTTCTCTCTCTCTTTCTATAGTCTTTCTTACTACTCTGACTCTTTGCTCCCAATTGTGTCTTAATTTCTTCTTTCTTCATCATTCGTACACCTCCCTCCTTCCCTTTCTCTGCCTCTCACGGCCTGCCCCCTCCTTATAATTCCACTTCTTACCAACCCTCTTACGTTTTGCTTTTTTTCATTTTGTTCTTTTCTTCTCCTTTTCTTCTTCTTCTTCACCTTTTTTTTCTCCACCTACTTCTTTGTCGTTGTCTTCTTTTTCACTTTCTTCTCCTTCTTCTGCTTCTTCTTCTTCTTCTTCGCCTTCCTCTTCTTCTTCACCTTTTTTCTTCTCTTCCTTCTTCTTCACCTCTTTTTTCTTCATCTTTTTCTTCTTCTCCTCCTTCTTCTACACAATCTCGGTAGTGTACTTTGCCTGACCATTGAACCTTGTTCCAAAAAAAAAAAAAAACAACTGGCTAAACTGAAGCACCTATTTTTCCGTCTCCTATAGAATGAAGGAACAGGTTCCACTGATCAAATCCATCTGCTGCCAACACTCACTTCGCAATGGTCTCGAGATTCCATCGTTGACAAGACACAGACATGCTAACGCATAGAGGCTAACGCACCTGCCAAAATCTCTGAACCATTCGTACAATGACGACGATATCGACGACCTAAATGTGTGCAGATACCTTGCGTGCGAAATGTTTTTTTCCTGCAGCTCGTCTCCTTGACCGGCCTGTAATCATGGGTCAAGTGTAAACCTATGGGTTTGTTGGCATTCACAGCACTCAGCAAGCTGGACTACGTTGTACCTTGGAAAATGACCTTCGCATTCTGTAGCGGGTTAACGGAGTGTATGAGTGATGGTACTCTGGGAGAGACTTTGGGTGTTGACGGCAACAGCCTAAGTAGTCACTTCTAGAGAATTTTCATATCGAGGACTATGAACGATTGCCAGACGTCGAAGGATGGGCGTTACCTGTTCCAGACAGAATAGACCGGCATGGAAGTGTCAACGACCAAACCGCTGCGAGATGCGCTCAGAGCGCCGAAACAATCCGACACACTATCATTCAGTACTAATGCATTACTGACTTACCGTTTGTAGGATAAATCTGGCTATAAACCGAGTCCATAACGAATGTTAACGGGCCACCTTCCATTGATCGAAAGTTCGATCGGCACTTTGGATCCACTCCATTTTTCATCATTTTGACTTGGTAGTTTCGAGTTTTTATAAGCAGTCAAGATGAAACTTTTGCTCTGTGCCTTTAGCTTTGAGCTTCATAGCCACTGATAGACGTGATTCTGGTCAATATCAGCTTGTTTAGCACGGGCCACATATTTGCCATGCAGAGCTTTCTGCTCTCATCAACCAGTCAATTATCATTATTGTGGTTGTTGTTGTTGTCGTTAACGTCGTTGTCATTGTTTCACTTTGTTCCGAAACTTTGTAAAGAATTGCTGTTTAATTGCCTGTTTAAGGATTTATTATGCATTTCGCTGTTTATGAGACAATGAACAGAGATAATTGAACATTCCATTCACCAGCTCCCAATGGAGTTGTAATGAACAATAAACGATATTGTTTATAAGTAAGTTTAATTAATAATTTCACAAATTAAACGTTATATGATGAGTTGGAAGAAATGTTAGGATAAGAATTTTAGAGAGACGCAGATAAGAATTTCTAATTTACTATCATTAGCGGTAATTGTCCTCCTTTGGTTCAAAGTTCAAAGTCCAAAAATAGCAACAACAACGCCTTCATTACTACTGCCACGAACATCACTAGTAACAAGGAAACTATCTGAGCCACGTATTGTAAGGAAGCCAGATGGGGTATAAACAATGAAATTGTGACAATTACCTGCTCCATAGACTCCACCTCTACGATATCCATTATGGCAGTTGCCATCACAGGTAGTAGTAGTAGTAGTAGTAGTAGTAGTAGTAGTAGTAGTAGTTGTAGTGTGATTCAAAACTACAGTAAGAACACTGCAAGGCCGGGCTCCTTTGTAAGAACTGCAAGTACAATTGGGCAAGTCTGATTTGCTTAGAAATGGGCAGACCTGATAGAAACTAAAAGCTTCGTCTAGAAAGATATGAAGGCCGAATTATCTGTGCACCACGAAGTCTTAGAAGAAACAGTTGAGAGAACTGTGATGCGCCCGTGCGTTGATATTATAGCTGATGAATGGAAAGAGTTACACAAGTCAAGTTAGAATATGAAGCAGTAAAGACTTCATTATTTCCTTCCGCCGATTTGGGACTGTTGTGTCAACGCCCCCAGGCGAAGAAGTAGGATCTCCCAAGACATATAAATAGAGGTAGTCTGGCCGTGGTAGGAATGTTGAGTAGCAGTCGAGTAGCAGTCGTGTAGCGGTTGAGTAGAGATCATCCGAAGGTGCTAGATAGCAGTAGAGTTGAGACATAACAGAGACTATGAAACCAAAATTCCTCACAGAAACTCACGTATTTCATGCAGAAGTGAAGAATTTAAATTCATTTTCACTTCCAGCGATCGGCCAGTACAAAAGGAGATATAGTTTAGAACATCAGGTGGATGGTAGCATGTGTGATTCTCGAGGTAAGAAGACGCAATTTTGGAAACTAAACGGTACCACTAAGAAAACTGTTCCGGAATTGATGACGAAACCCCCCTCCATTACAACCAGAAGACATTTACAAGAACTTCATCGGACGAACCTTTCAAATGGCATACCGATGCATATTATGACTGCGGGAAGAAGGCCTCTAGGTGTAGCAAATAAGGTAGCATCCACCATTTAAAAGTTTTCTGCTCATAACAAAAGCCTGATTCCACACTTACATTATAAGGACCATGAACTTCAATGTTGTACTCAAAACAGCAAAAGTCAAACACAAAGGAAGAGCTTTGAGAAATTTACCTTAAAAACACTACCAGACTTCTGACGAAAGCCTTCACGAATAGTCTCTGTCTTAAAAAAAAAAAAAAAAATACTCATATGCCGTAGGAATTTTCATCAAAACAGTAGTTAAACAACATTTCATGTTGTCTTCATTCCTCCTCAGACTAAGTAAGTGACTTCTTGCCTGTCCAATATAGCTGTGCTGAGCGTTGATTCTATAAATGCACGTAGCCGACGATTAAAGTGGAAGAAATATTATTTGTACAACGATCTCAATTCAGTGGCTTTCGATGTGATGGGCTTCAGCGAGACCAGAATTTCTTACCACCAGTCACTCGCACTTTTTGTCGATTACGAGATCTATACAATTTCAGATAGTGCGGGTTGGCAGTATTATTTTGAAAAAAGAACTGAATTTCAAAAGACGAATTATCTTTCTAAACTCGGGTCATGAGTGTACCTCGTCAGCAACAAAACCAATGTCCTCAGACTAGTGAATATCTAAATTCCAAATGGGGCTAGAACTCTGGATTTCTACAGGTATTTAGAATCCTTCTTGAGAGTTTCTCTCTCGTTAACATCTGTCGGTGACTGGAATTTCATTTTAAATCTAAGCTTAGATTGATTTGCTCTTATGCCAATACAATTTATTCCCATTTTTGTTAATGTTAGAACAGTGGCTGTAATAATGACTGGTTTTTCTAAATAATCACCATTTATCAGATTAAACAAACTGAAAACAATAGTGCCATTTAGGGCCCTAATAGTAGTTGCTTTCTGGTCATTATAATTATTCATATTTTAAAGAATTAACATACGAAAATAGAGAAGTATCTCTCGAATGAAAAGTTTATTTTGAGATAATTTCAACGTAACGCTTTCTTAATTTTTGTCTTGATGTTTGTGCAATTTTTGCAAAATGAAGAACTTTTTTTCCCAATCTGGGTTGAACATTAATTGAGTTAGGTGGATTAAACCACATCACTTTCTTCTGATCTTCCATTTGCTCCACTGTATTTTGAATGGATTCTTTGAAACTGCTACATCCCTGTGTTATGTTGTGTGTGTGTGTGTGTGTGTACCGATCTATCAATTTATCTATCTATCAATTTATTTATATTACAGAGACAGACATATACATACACGCATATATATACGTACGTACATACACATATGCTTTCATATATGCATACATAAGTGCATGCATAAATGCATACATATATGCATGAATACATACGTTCATATATGTTACAGAGTTCATACAAGCTTCATTATATATACCATGAATATTTTATATAATATTGTAACTTGTTCATATATTTTTGTCACTTTTAACACTGTTTCATTATTGAATGGCAGAGTCAATTTGAAGTGTTATATTACTGTTGTCCAGTTGATAGTGGGCAATTTTCACAGCAAACCTGCTGAGATTTCGGCATACAATAGAGTGGCAATGATATTGGTAAGACTAGGGAAGAAAAAAGCAATTGATTCGTTGTTAAACTAGATTAGGTGTCAACAAAATAATGAAAGCTGACACGTTCATTGGTCACAAAGTAAATTTGAACCTGGTTCTCTCTCTCTCTCTCTTTCTCTCTATCTCTTTCTCTCTCTCTCTCTATCACGTAGTTTTTTTTAAAGTTGACGTTGAAATGGGTTATGTTATGTGTTTTACTAGTACATATATATATATATATATATATATATATATA
>NC_068990.1:34402848-34405491 GCF_001194135.2 Octopus bimaculoides | reverse complement strand
ATATATATATATATATATATATATATACCTCTCTGCGTGCGTGAGTGTGTAAATCTATATACCTGTGTGCGTGTGAGTGTGTTTGTAAATATTTTTGGCTAAATGCTTGTATCAATATATTATGACTTTACTAATCTCACATGCATGTGCGTGCGCGCGTGTGTGTGTGTGTCTGTCTGTATGAATTATAAAATAGAACGCCTCCTTCAGTTGACAGATATATTATGATGGGAAAAGGAGTGAGCTAAGATTCGTTTGTTAGTAGGTGTAATTCATTAGTAACACAGTAAATTCTTAAGGTTACGTTCAGACAAAGGCTATAACACGTTATATTAGAGATTTTGCTTCACAGACCAACTCTTAAAGTTCATACTGTGCTGATGAGGTGAAAATTATACTGAAACACAACGTATGTTGTCTACCATACTTCTATAATAATTAAAATAAGTATGTTAACACTAAACATATGAATACGAAATATGTTAAAACTAACTTAACCATTCAATCTGTTTACACTAATTTAATTATTGATTATATTAATACTATATAAGCATGGAATATGTTAAGACTAACTTAACTATTCTATCTGTTAGCACTAATTTAATAATTAAATATGGACACAAAATTTTCCAGGTGCATATCCATGATATTTCGTAATTGACGGATGCCTATCTATCTATCTATCTATCTATCTATCACCCATCTATCTATCTTTCTCTCTGTCAATCTATCAATCTTGTTAACAGATAGATAGATAGATAGATAGATAGATAGATAGATAGATAGATAGATAGATAGATATTTGTTAACATTAGCTATATAACTATATAACAATGAAATATGTTTCGTTTTTGGATTTGGTTTGCAAGATTCTTTATGCGAGTTCGTGTGTTGAAGCATATTCTGTTGTGTCTGGTGAGAATCATTTTCTTTTTGTGTCTTATAATTTAACACACTCACCGGTAATATAAGGAATAAGTGGAAATTTTGCCGGTGAGTGTGTTAAATTATAAGGCACAAAAAGAAAATCACTCTCCCCAGACAGAACAGAATATAAAATATGTTAAGACTGGCTTAACTTTGTGAAGATGAAGCTGAGTGGTCACTACAAAAACCACCACCACCACCGCCACCACCATTATATGATTATATAACTGCCACCTTTATCATTCCTATTACCACAACTACCAGCTCTTCCACCAACATTCATCATCCGTACCTTTGCTTTTCAATAACAACAGCGCCACCACCACAATCACACCATACCACCACTGTCACCGGCACTGCGGTACCACGACTCCAACACCACCAACTACATGTCATTACCATTACCTCGAACACCACCGCCGCCGCAACCACCACCACCACCACCACCACCACTACCATACCACCGGTACACTAAGATTATACCACTCCCATCATAAGCCATTCTCAACGTTACTACGAATGCCACCACCTCTCTAACCCTCGAGTTCACAACACCAACACCATCACCACCACAACAGATACACCTCACACCACCACCGCCACCGCCAGCATCAAACAATATCTTACAGCCGACTGAAGGCTTCCCTCTGACCGTGTGAAGAAACTGCGTGTGTTTAAGAAACGTCAACATTAACTGTTTAAAGTCGCTTCACCTAATTACATAATGTCGGTTGTTATGTAAGGAGGAATTAAAGGGTTTTGTTGTTTGGCTTTCAATCTAAGCAGGAATACTGTCAAGTCCATCACATTAAATGGTTGTAGAAGTTACTTTAAGCACTGTACAATTACTACTACTACTACTACTAATGCGATATCCAAGAACTTGCAGGCAAAAGTAGCTGTGTTTTATCGAGAATCAATTCTGTAAAATGGAGGGAAATGAAGAGAGGTTGTCAAGTCCACTGAAATGTTACATTACAGTTCAACGGTTGTAGTTTCTCTTTCATGTTTACGTAAACAACAAATCTGAAATGGCTACGGAGAAAGTCTTTCTTTTTCTTTTTCGTTTTTCATTTCTACATAGGAATACTTTTTTACCCGTAGGCATTGAACTCGTATCTACTGGATCACAGTGTAAACATCTCTTTGGATATCGATAGTAATATGTTAATATTCGTTATTTGGTCGTAGCGTTTATGGCTTTGGTATTTCAGTAATGTTTACACCGATGAATATAGAAACACGGTCCATTAAGGTACAGCTTTACTTAAAACACACCTACACCAAAATCAATAGCCTAATAGTAACTAAATTGACGACACAAGATCGATACAGTTCTATGAAGTCTTTATGAGGTCCTATCTTGACCAGCTGAAAGAACCACTAGTCGCACAGACATCCAGATGTCTTGGCAGATTGTTGTTGTTGGCACTGCGTCGCTTACGACGTCGAGGGTTCCAGTTGATCCGATCAACGGAACAGCCTGCTCGTGAAATTAACGTGCAAGTGGCTGAGCACTCCACAGACACGTGTACCCTTAACGTAGTTCTCGGGGATATTCAGCGTGACACAGACTGTGACAAGGCTGACCCTATGAATTACAGGCACAACAGAAACAGGAAGAAAGAGTGAGAGAAAGTTGTGGTGAAAGAGTACAGCAGGGTTCGTCACCATCCCCTGCCGGAGCCTCGCGGAGCTTTTAGGTGTTTTCGCTCA
>NC_068990.1:34400214-34402838 GCF_001194135.2 Octopus bimaculoides | reverse complement strand
ACAGACACGTGTACCCTTAACGTAGTTCTCGGGGATATTCAGCGTGACACAGACTGTGACAAGGCTGACCCTATGAATTACAGGCACAACAGAAACAGGAAGAAAGAGTGAGAGAAAGTTGTGGTGAAAGAGTACAGCAGGGTTCGTCACCATCCCCTGCCGGAGCCTCGCGGAGCTTTTAGGTGTTTTCGCTCAATAAACACTCACAACGCCCGTCTGGGAATCGAAACCGCGACCCTATGACCGCTAGTCCGCTGCCCTAACCACTGGGCCATTGCGCCTCCACTATATATATATATATATACATACACACATACACGCACACGTGCACACAGAGGCACGCGTGCACACTATATACACGCATACATATACACACAACGATATATAAGTGTGTGTGTGTGTGTAGTGTGTGTAGTGTGTGTGTATGCGCGCGCGCGTGCGCGAGCGTGTGCGTGTTTATACATATATATAACCATTGTTCATCGTCTCTTCTATCAGTGACAACTCGTGCTTTATCGGTTGACTGAATATATTGTAGAACTGAACAAAGAGGTTTATTGAATTTTCTTGATGGACACGGTAGAATGGTTAGAGCAGAGAAGAAACATTTGGCGCTGTCTAGGTGCAGCCCTTTACATTCTGAATTCAATCCTGCAATGTTCAACTTCTTCTTTCATCATTTAGAGGTCGATATAAAGTACCAATTAAGTACTAGAGTCAATTTAATCGTCTACAATTAACTCACAAGATATGTCCTTTTGTGTGCGAGGTGGCAATATCGCAAAAAACTTCGAGAAAATATCGCAAAAAACTTCGAGAAAATATGCTCGGTAGTCCTTCTTCCAGCTCTTTACACTCTTAGTTCAAATGTCACCGTAGTCAACTTTGTTTTTCATGTCCCTGGGGTCGACATAACAAAGCATCAATCAATTATTAGCGTTGGGGGTATATGCAAGAAATCGTTATAATACTAGTGCGCAAGCTGATAGAATTTTAAGCACGTCGTACAAAATGCTTTATGGCTTTTCTTCCGGTTTTACGTTCTACCGAGGTTTTCTTTACTTTTCATCATTTCGGGGTCGATAAAAGGATTACCAGTTGAGCATTGAAGTAATCGGCTTGCACCCTCCGCCCCCCAAAATAGCTGGCCTTTTGCCAAAATTTGTAACCATTATTAGTGCGACGAGCTGATAGAACAGTAACACGTCGGACAAAATGCTTTGCGGCATTTCTTCCGACTTTACGATCTGAGTTCAAATTACGCCGAGGTCTCCTTTGCATTTTATTCTTTCGGGATCGATAAAATACCAGTTAAACAATAGGGTCGATTTAATTGATTTCTCCCTCCCATCAAAATTACTGCTCCTGCACCAATTAAAAATTAGTGAGAATTATCATACGAGTGCCGCGGATTAAGAGATTCGGTAATAATGGGTTAAATGCTAGATGCATTTTAAGTTCAATTCGCACCAACGTTAATTTGTCTGCTCAGGGTCAATAAAATCAGAAAGTACTAGTCGTCTATTTGTTTCCATTTAGTAAATTATTACTTATTCAAAATTAGTGAGCTTGTGTCTTTGTTAGAAGTCTTTATTATTAATTCAACTGCATCGCTGAAGACTGTGTCGTTACATATATTTCGATCATATTCCTGTCATTAAATATCACGATTTCATTCTTCCCCATTACCCGTTTTTTCTTTTAACAACTTACAAGCTTCATAATATATGACGTGTGTTAAAACAAGCTATTTTGCTTCCCATCGGGTCCGGAAATATGTACAAGAGGTGTCAAGCACCGCTATTAATTATATTACAAAGTGAGTAGCATTAAAATATATATGAAATACGATGTCTAAGTGAGTAGCATTAAAATATATATGAAATACGATGTCTAAGTGAGTAGCATTAAAATATATATGAAATACGATGTCTAAGTGAGTGACATTAAAATATATACGGGAAACATAATGAATATTTAATGTGATTAATCTGTAATAGGAACACTCTAGCCTAGATATCAACCAGAGCCTGCTTATTATATCTTATTGTATAGCCAGAACCCAGCAATCGCACAACAGATCTTTATTAACGAAATAGCTTTTGCCATTATGCACCCGTCGTGCTTTGCTTTTTATTAGCTTGTTTGTTTTTATGCGAGGCTTGGTGTATCTATGATTGCATTATCTCAGTCGTCTATTTTCTAGGACGTTAATGTTCGTTATAAGAGAAATTTTACTTTTGTTTCCAGTGAGTCGGGTGACAAACGTAAAACTATCCTCAATGGCTGTTGATTTGTTCAGTGAATTTGGAATCAATTCGACCAGTTAAGCCACTAGTATTTTATCGAACACACACACATACATATGTATGTGTGTGTGTGTGTGTGTCTATATATATATATATATATATATATATTATTCAAAAGAGTTCCAACTCTGTTTTTAATGTTTTATTTATATTCCTATAAAATTAATGCGGGATATAGAATATGGAATATATAATATAAATAGTAAAATGAAATGAAGTATTGAATGTCTTATTGAATAAATGAAATATTGAGTATTAAATATATAAGGACTAGTATACTTTCCTGCTTTCTACTTTCCTGTTTTAACTGTATAT
>NC_068990.1:34398977-34399427 GCF_001194135.2 Octopus bimaculoides | reverse complement strand
ATATACATATATATATATTATAAAATTATAATATTATATTACATTGTACTATGTTATATTGCATTACATTATATCATATTTCGGTGAAAACTGTTCACGCGAGTGCTCTGTGAGATCGTTGCTAAGATAATGATGACAATCCTTTCTACAAAAGGCATCAGGCCTGAAATCTGGGGCGGGGGAGGTGGCTAGTCGATTACATCGACTCCAGTGTGTAACTGGTACTTATTTTATCGACCACGAAAGGATAAATGGCAAAGTTAACGACGGTGGAATTTGAACTCAACAAATTAAATCAAGGCAGACATATCGAAATACATATCTAAATTCTCCCAGCTATCAATGTGATCCGCACTCATACACTCATACATGCATACATATATACATATGTATATATACACGTATATACATACATACATACATATGTATATATATGTGTATATATATATA
>NC_068990.1:34396827-34397774 GCF_001194135.2 Octopus bimaculoides | reverse complement strand
GGGTGAGACTGGTTAGTTGGTATATCGATTTAGTTGGCCGATTTAAAGTGCCCTGGCCCTCTAAAAACCTGTTACACAGCATTTCAACTCCACCGGTCGCTCCATAACTTCCTTTCACCAGGTTTCACAATTTACCCAACTCCTTCGTGAACAGTAATTGATTTTTTCTTATTTTTCTTGTTTTCTTTTCGAGCCGTTCTCTTCCAGCCGAATAAACAATTGATTAAATTTTCCTCTAATTCGTTTGTTTGTAACTTTTAGCCACCCTTTCCATATACACATACAGACGCACATTTACTCATACAGTTCGACTCTTGCACGTAGGCGCTCCCTTATATTGCCTGGTTCATACACGTCGGCCAATATCTATATCCTGCTGCTTACTTTTACTACCCACTTCCCACCCTTATTTTATTATTATTTTCTTTTTTTTTTTTTGCGCAAGGCCGACATTTAGCACATCGACGACCACCACTTTCTACACTGTACTAGAAAACACGCAATCACAACTCACTTCCGGTAGCCATTATCCACGTGATACGCTGAAACAAAACACGATTAGTTTGTTTCCACCCTTTCATAGTTTTTCACTTCTCTACATCGACAAAGAAACTACACGTAACACGTTGGTAATTCTTTTGTGTTCCATAAAGCTTAATTCACAAAATTTAACTCTCTTTTTATATATCCTTATGCTATTGTATCACTTCTTACTGACGAATCCGGACAGCTAGCTTTACTAGGTTCCGGATTTTATCTATCTATCTATCTATCTATCTATCTATCTATCTATCTATCTATCTATCTGTCTGTCTGTCTATCAACCCATCAGTCTAACTATCCGTTCGTCAACTGTGTGTCCCTCTTTATTCCTCTCTCTCTTTCAATCTCTCTCTCCCTCTCTCTCTCTCTCTCTCTCTCTCTCTCTCTCTCTCTCTCTCTCTCTC
>NC_068990.1:34392408-34396453 GCF_001194135.2 Octopus bimaculoides | reverse complement strand
TCTCTCTCTCTCCCTCTCCCTCTCTCTCTCTCTCTCTCTCTCTCTCTCTCAACATAAAGAGCTATAGAACATTGCAATAGATACTCCCGGTGGTACACGTAATAACCAGTCGAAACTAATCGAGAGTGTCGTTTAGGTTCTTTTATAGATACATGCGTAAGGTAACGCGTATGGGGACGAGGTGTATGGGGGAGTTGTTTAGCTTGCTTTATATAAATAGATATTATATCTAAGTTGATGCGTGTAGGTTCGATACAACGAAAATGGAGGTGCGGTCTTTCTTTTACTCATTTATTGGCTTCAGTTATTGGTCAAATGACCATGCAATAACCGTGAAAGGATAAAAATCGATTATATTGATCTTTACAATTATGGTGTGTCATTATTGTGTAACTATCAACTTCAGCAAATAAGATGATAATTATAAAACCAATACTATACTTACTAATTTTAGTTGATTAACAGCGAGACAATGGCGATGGGTGAGTAAAGTATTGACAACAGGAAACAAAACACCGTGAATCATGGTAAATTGTGTCCATATGTAACTGTCTGCGGTGTTTAGCTCACTCTATATATACATACATACAGAGTTCTGTTCTGTTATTGTAGGGATGAAAAAAAAATGTATCCCATCCACTGAGAGCTAAATATTTGATAAACACAGGATGTAAATGCGAGCCACTAAAAGTGTTATAACTTTCACGCTCTGATAGTTCCGAGCATGAAAATATTATTGTAGATCAGATTTAAATCTTGTGTTTGTTAAAGGATGGGTACACACACACACATATTTATATATATATACATATATATGTGTGTGTGTGTTAATAATTACGGGTGCTACAAATAGCACCAGCACGCTAAAAATACCAGTCAGAAGGCAAATCCAACCGCAAATTTTCACTGATACACGTTAACTGAAATCGGGGGAATGAACAGAAATTATATATATATATATATATATATATATATATATATATATACATAATCCTAACGCAAGATTAATATATATAGAGAGCGTATAAGAAGGGATAAATTATCCTGGCGGATACCATATTGTATCACAAATTGGTATAGATACCGGCTATCCACAACAGTCCAATTACATAGCATTCACGCTTAAAAGAGATACTGGTACTTGTAAGCTTCACTTGTTAGGGTAGTTCCGTGTTCTTATTCACAACTGCAAAAGACAGTCAGAATTTGACAAAGAGTGTCACCCACAGCAACAACAGCAGGAAACGAACTATCAGGAAACGCTTTTCACTTCACAGCAGTAACACTTCATTCACTTTCATAAGGTCGAAGGGGCAGACGAAGAGATCCATTCCATTGAGGAAGAATCTATCTCCTATTAAAGCGTACCCATCTTCCATGAAGAGGAACCACTGTCTATGAGATGGGATGGGTCCATTCTTCTGGAGGGGGGGGACACCTCTCTCTCTCTCTCTCTCTCCTGCTCTCTCTCTCTCCCTCTCTGAGGAAGAGGAGTCCAACTCTGCGAAGGAGAGCTCATTTTCCGCAAAGTGGAACCGATCTCCTCCCGTATGAAATATATTCACAGCCAACAAGAAAAATGATAGCAGACATATATGAGATGAGCGAAGATGATGAAGAAGAAGTGCTAATCAAAATGGAGAGATTAGATCGCAACAAAAATGATAGAATATCAGTAAAAGTTTGTGAGAAAATCTACACAATTTTCTATATTAATTATACACAGGACGGAGGCCATTACTCGCCTACTGTGACCAAGGAGCTCGTCACAGAGGGTTCTGCAGTCACTAACCTTAATCTATATACGAAGATCATTTTTTAAGGTAATCTCTACACATTTTCTATAGAAGTTAATAGCCAACACTGATTTCTTACGACGTTTCGTATCCGAAACGTCATGACAAATCGGAGCTGGTTATAATTTCTATTGAAAATCGGTAGAGATAACCTTAAAAAGTGATTTAATAGCACTGCTAACACACTAGAATACAGAATTAGCTTATAAAGCGTTTAATATACTTCGTAGCATATTATGGTTACATAACAAAATACGGTGTCCCTACAAATACTTAATATGAAACGGTAAGGTGTGTGTAAAGAGAAAATGCGTGAGTGGAGTCGTAATATACCCGATCAATACAAGTGAATTTATAATTAATTCTCATGTATCCTTTCAAATTATGGCGTGCTTTTATGTAATTTATCAATTGTTTTAAGCAATAATTTTTATGATTAGGAATTTAAAATGTACTCCTATAATTTATTGTATATCGCCATTCATCCCTTTCCTCGGTTTATTTTATTTGTTTGTTCTACACGTCCTTGCAAATCCCCTGAGTAACATTTCCTGGTGCATTATATGTTTTAAACCCTTGTAGTTTAAGAGCGGTGGATTAGCAGTATTGTTAGGGCATCAAACAAAAAGGGATTTGCAGTGTCTTTACTTCTCTGAGTTCACATCTCGCAGAGATCGGCTTTGCCTTTCATCCCTCCGGGGTCGATAAAAAGAAAAGCTAGAACAGTTCTGGGGTCGATTTAATCGTCTAACCCTTCAAACCAAAATTTCAAGCTTCATGCTTATATTAGCAATTAAAAGACGAATCGTTTGTGACAGAATCGTTTGTGTGTCGCACAAAATGCTTTGCGATATTTTTTACGGCTTTTTTTTTTTTCTACATATGGGTTCAAATCTCAGCGAAGTCAAGTATTACCTTTCATCATTTCTGGATCAGTAAATTAAAGAACCACTCATAGATGTATTTACTCTTTTATAACCAACCTCAAAATATAGTCTTACACAGATAAAGAAAATTAGTGAGGGAACTTCTACTTAGTCACTCAACATATACTAGAAATAGCAGTCACATCACTCACAAATCAGACTCGAGACAGAGGCATATCTATTGGTTAATTTATGCTGAGATATTTTACATCTAAGTGGTCACGGTAGGATCACTTATGCTCATAAGTCTTCTCGGTCAGTTCTCACCAGCCGCTACATAACAACAACAGCAATCAATACCATTTAAAATAGTGCTGATAAATCAGAACTATCTATCTAGGGGCCGGTATGTATAAAACGTAACACACCTGTACACTAGATTCGAAACCACCGAGACAGCCATACGCTATGCTGTAATCGTAAATCTTACAATATTCCTTTCTACTATAAGCACAAGGCCCGAAATTTTGGGGGAGGGGGCCCAGTCGATTAGATCGACTCCAGTTTGTAACTGGTACTTAATTTATCGACCTCGAAAGGATGAAAGGCAAAGTCGACCCCGGCGATATTTGAACTCAGAACGTGAAGACAGACGAAATACCACTAAGCATTTCGCCCGGCGTGCTAACGTTTCTGCCAGCTCACCGCCTTGTAACTCTTACAATATTGTTGCATATGCGAGTATATAGCTGTGTATGTTTGTATGTATGTGTAGTTGCGTATGTAATAGCATGTATATTTGTGTATGCGTGTAAAGTTGCATTTGCCTATATATATGTCTGAGAATGTGCGTTTCTGTGTGAATGTGTGTGTGTATGTGTACTCATTTATTTTTGTACTTTTTGTTTATTTGTTTTTTATATACTGTGTCTGTCGTTATACATATGTAAGACATGGCAATAGAAAAGAAAAAAAATACTCGCATTCTATGAGCCCAGTCATATAACCATAGTCTTGAAACGCGCATGAACACTACATAACCACATTCATCAATAAATGTTCGTTATAATTTGTCTCTTAACCCTAACCATATATAAGCACACAGGCGGATATATATAATCGTTTCTACTATAAGAACAAAGCTTGAAATTTGGGGGAGAGACCGCGACAGTATGAAAGGTAAGGTCGACCTCGGTGGAATTTGAACTCTGAACGTATTAGCGACGGGCGAAATACCGCTAAGCATTTCGTCCAGCGTGTTAACGATTCTGCCAGTTAGCTGCGTTACACGCGCGTGTATATAGTATTATCTCATATATACATATGCACACAAATATGTATGTGTGTGTCTGTGCGTGTTTATATATATATATATATATATAT
>NC_068990.1:34384089-34390369 GCF_001194135.2 Octopus bimaculoides | reverse complement strand
CACACACACACACACACACACACACACACACACACACACACACACACACAATCTCCCTTGATATATAGGTGTACGTGTGCTTATAGTGTGTATATATGTATACGTGTATGAGTGTGTACGTATGTCTACCTGTCTGTCTGTATGTATGTACCTGCATACAGGTGAACATATATTGCTCGTTAGGTATATATGCATACATGTATATGTGTGGTTTGTGCATGTGTGTGACTATTATATGCTTATATATATATATATACACATATACATATGTATGTATATATATATATGTGTGTGTGTGTGTGTGTGTGTATAATTATATATAGTTATACAATTATATATATATGGAGAGAGAGAGAGCTAGACAGACAGACAGACAGATGTATGTACATGCATAGATTTATGCTTGTATGTGCATATGTATGTGTGCATGCTTGTATATGTGTAAGCGTGTATACCTACACTTCGTTACGTGCATACGCATGTGAGAGTGTTTATTTGTGAATACCTATATTCATGTTTAAGAGCATTTACACATATGTATGAGCGCATTTCTGTCTGACTGAACCCGGAACCATATGGTTCCGGGTTCAGTCCCACTTCTTGGCACGTTGGGCTACTGTCTTCTACTATAGATTCGGGACGAGTGGATTTGGTACAGGGAAACTGAAAGAAGCCCGTCGTATTTATGTGTGTGTGTGTGGTTGTATGTTTGTGTGTCTGTGTTTGTACCCCCCCCCACTATTGCTTGATAACCGATGGTAGTGTGTTTACGTCCCCGTAAGCTGGCGGTTTGGCAAAAGAGCCCGATGTAATAAGTACTAGGCTTACAATGAGTAAGTCCTGGTGTCGATTTGTTTGACTAAAGGCGGTGCTCCAGCGTGACTAAATGACTGAAACAAATAAAAGAATATGTGTGTGTGTGTAATTAGATAGATAGATAGATAGATAGATAGATAGATAGATATCGGGAGATGGTTGTGTGTGTGTGCGAGAGAGACAGAGAGATTGAGTATGTGCATGCATATGTGCGCGCACCTGCGTGTGCGTTTGTGTGTGTGTATAAGTGTTATTTCTTTACTACCCACAAGGGGCTACACACAGAGGGGACAAACAAGGACAGACAAACGAATTAAGTCGATTATACCGACCCCAGTGCGTAACTGGTACTTATTTAATCGACCCCGAAAGGATGAAAGGCAAAGTCGACCTTGGCGGAATTCGAACTCAGAACGTAGCGGCAGACGAAATACCGCTAAGCATTTCGCCCGGCGTGCTAACGTCTCTGCCAGCTCGCCGCCTTATAAGTGTATAAGTGTACCCGCAAAAGTATGTGAGAGATGTTTACATGGGATTCACAATGTGTGTATATGTGTACAAGAATATAATTGTGTGTATGCGTGCGTGTGTGTATTTGTGTGTGTGTGTGTGTGTGTGTGTGTGTGTGTGTGTGTGTGTGTGTGTGTGTGTGTGTGTGTGTGTGTGTGTGTGTGTGTGTGTGTGTGTGTGCTTACGTATGCCCATTTGAAAACGGATGTGCATGACGTATATGTATGCATGTGTTTATCTGTGCATCGGTGTATGTTTGTGTATGTAGTAATGTGTGAATATGCGTAGGTGTATGTTTGTGGAATAGTTTGCTACGGTGTGTTTAACTATGCATGTATATATATATATATACACACACACATAAACGCACACACACACACATATGTATATATACATATATGCATATCTACATTAATATATAATTCATATATGCCATTGGCTGTCTCATATCATTGTTGTTTATATATACCGAATGTGTGTGTGTGTGTGTGTATATATACATATGTGCGTGTGTGTATGTCAGTGAGTGTGTGGGTGTATGAATTCATGTATGTATCTATATTTACACGCACACACACACACACACACACATATATATATATATTTCATCTTTTATCTGTTTCTTGTTTCGGTCATTATACTGCGGCCATGCTGGGACACCACCTTTAATTTTTGGTCGAACGACTTCAGTACTTATAGACACCCTGGGTGGAGGCTGTAGGTGTACACACAGAACTATGTGTGTTGTGTTTGTTTACACGCGATTTTTATGTTTTGTTTGTTTCTTTTCTTACTTGCCGAATATCGAGGAAGGGCCCGAGCCCTCGAGCCTTGGAGACCGTCCAGGACTAATGAGATTAGCCACGTGCGTGTATAAGTATATGTATAAACGACTGTATTTCAATGTACGTGTATGAATGTTTCAGTCTATACATGCAGTGTGTGTGTGTGTGTAGAACTATGTATGAAGTGTATGCGTGTGTGTATTCGTGTGCCGACCAAAGCCTCGTGAGTGGATTTGGTAGGCAGAAACTGAAAGAAGCCCGTCGTATATATAAATGTGTGTGTGTGTGTGTGCTTGTGTGTCTGTACTTGTTCCCCCCACACACACCCACACACACACCCACACACACTCCCACCATCGCTTGACAACCGATGTTGGTGTGTTTACGTCCCCGTAACTTTCGACTAAAGGCGGTGCTCCAGCATGGCCGCAGTCAAATGACTGAGACAAGTAAAAGAATAAAAGAATATATGTGTGTGTCTGTGTGTGTGTGTGTGTGTGTATTTCTGTGCCTGTACAGAAGTAGTATGCGTATAAGCAGAGAGAAGCGTGTATGTATAGATTACACATACATCGTTGACTGTATACAAATCCGTGTGTGTTTATGTATGTATATTCATCTCTCTCTCTCTCTCTCTCTATCTCTCTCTCTCTCTCTCTCTCTCTCTCTTTCTCTCTGATAGGTGTATGTGTGTGCGTGTGCGTGCGTGTACATTCATATATAAATATATATATAAATAAACAAATAAATCTTGTTTCAGTTTTATATTTTTTTTAAAGCCTAATATTTATTTTATTGATCGCTATTTTAGAAGTGCTTCGCTACGAGAACGTAATCGAAGCAACACCGGTTGTCAAGCGGTAGCGGGGAGCGACAGACAGACAGACATAGAGAGACAGACAGACAGATAGAGAGACAGACAGACAGATAGAGAGACAGACAGACAGATAGATAGACAGAGAAACAGATAGACAGACAGACAGACAGATAGATAGACCTATATATATATGTGTGTGTGTGTGTATATATATATATATATATATATATATATATATATATGTATGTATGTATGTATGTGTGTGTGTGTATTCAAGTGTGTGTAGCCGCATATAAACGGATATGTAGGTATGTCTTCCATATTGAGTCCTTTATTTAACAAGTAATTGCAGTTAATAACAATTATATTTTGCTGCACCTTCTAGGTGCAATTCGCAGTTACATCTACGTGCAACTATATGCATCTAAATGCTGTTGCCTAACAATACACCTTCCTACTACACCTACATTCTCATATCGAACGCTGCATCTCCTTAATGCGCATTCTTCATGCACCTTCCTGATGCACATTACCTAGGAATGAATATTACTAACTCACTGTTCTGCTGCACCTGTATCGTGCACGCTGTCACTGCACAAATACTAATGCATATTCCTACTTCACCTATATACTTTTATTTAACACTCCAAATCACTAATGCATCTTGCTGCACCAATCCATATTGTATTCTGAAACTGCACTATATTAATGCACCTTTCTGGTGCACCTATGCACTGGTGTCTAACACGTCCGTTATGAATGTGCAATAGGGTTGTACTTGTATTGTGTCTAGCATTGCAATCCTTAATGCACTTTCCCATTGCACTCATATTACTACATAACACTGCACTTCACAGATTGACCTCAATGCACCGATAACCCGTTACCAAACATCGTATCTTACGAATGCACCTTCTTACATAAACTATACGTTGCTATCTAACAATGTACATTACCATTGCACCTTTGAATGTTCCTATGCGCAGTTACTTAACACGGCACATTATGGATGGACCATTCTCTGTAACCATATATTATTACCTAACACTAATCCTTCGGATGCTCCTTCCTTACATAACACTGCTTTGTAAAAAAAACAGCTAACGGTTGCACTTTTATAACAGAACCTGCAGATGTACCCAATAGTACAGTCCCTAACACATCTTTAGAAACGCATATTGGTACAATATCTTAGGAACAGGAAGGACTGTATCAATAAAACTTAGGTCCTTCAGTCCAACACTGCACTCTGACAGTGTACAGTACGGTGAGTATTACCAATCGCGTGCGGTTGAATACTATTGGGCAAAGGGGTATTACCGCTTTAGTAACCATACTTCTTGATATCAGGGTATATCACTGAGCTTTACCTCTGTACCTTATCATAATTGACCAACCATTACAAAAACACTAAAGAATAACCAGGCCCAAAATAGCACTCTATCGCTGCACTCAGTTGCTGCACTATAACACTATGCTATATGCTTCCTTGTGGCCTACCACAGACCAGTGTTTCTCAACCATTATTAACCTTAAAAACCATTTTAACTCAGGTGGACTCTCATAACCAGTCTTGTTATATTTATATGATCAAACATTATTAGGAATTGTACTTAAAAATATATTAAAATATTTAGTATATTGCAGATGTATAACTGCACAAAAATTTTAACAACAAAATCTTACATGGACCCTCAAAGGTCATATGGACGCAGGTTGAGAACCATTGCTTTAGACTATAGCATTCTACCACTATACTCTATTGGTACTTATACCACTGCACAATAATACTATATTTAATCACTACATTGCAACATAACACTGCAACATAACACTCCATTGATGTCCCTTACTACACCAACACATCATAACATTGCAATGCAGAACTTTATACGTACCTTTAAGTACAATATTCTTTTGTTGCACCTTAATACTGCACCCTATATTAACTTGTAATGCAATGTATTATTGCACTGAGCTGCACACATGCTAATTCCGTTTGCATATGCAAGTGCTATAAGTGATGTTAATAGTACTGCACTTAACTATTGCAAATTAATACAAAAACCTTATTATGGTATCTCATTGTTGCACGTTACTGCTGCAGTTTAATACTGAACTGTACTTCTTGTACTTTATTTTTCCATCTTAATACTGTACTTTACAACTGTATGTTTATTAACGTCATAAGAATTTTATAAACCCTGAGAGAACGTGAAGCAATTCTTCCTCAGAACAGTGAAGCTCGAAGCAGATAAAGCTATAAATAATAGCATGCAAATATTCGGTAAAAAAATTTGCATAGAAAAAATTGGCAGCTTCGACTTTTGCTATCGAAAGCTATAATTTATAGCTTTTTTTATCTAAGGCGGTGAGCTGGCAGAATCGGTAGCATGCTAGGCAAAATACTTAGTGGCATTTATCCCGACTTTAAATTCTGAGTTCGAATTACTCCGCGGTCTACTCAACCTTTTATTCTTTTTGGGATCGATAAAAAAAGTACCAGTTGAGCACTGAGGTCGATGTCATCGACTAGATCCCTCCCCTAAAGTTTCAGGCCTTGTGTCTATAGTAGAAAGGATTAGTTATAGCTTTATCTCCTTCAAGTTTCACCAGTCCAAGAAAGAATTATTTACTTCCGTATTTCACAATTACACCTTACAATACAGTGTAAGGTGCCATTGTACCTTATACACTTATAAATTATTATGTTAACAGCTACAATCATTGCACCAGTTAAACACAATTACTCTGTGTGTAGCACTATGAATGCCGCCGAAGACTGAGTCATTGAAATTACATTTAACACATCACTGACAATAATATCTGTTGATCACTCTTCAGATCTTTCTTTGAGGGTTATGTCGAGTGGGCAGATGTGAGCCGGAACAGATATTACAAGATGTCAGCAGCCTCAAGTTTCTATCCACAAGTCAGTTCTACACATTAGTACTTACACTTTAAAAGTGCACACTGATGCTGTACCTTAGTACTGTGGTTTACAATCATACATTTAACAATGCACACCAGTTATATGCTTTAGTACCCTGTTTCAATACAATAACTTAGTATTACTTTTTTTAGTTCTAACTTTTGTACAACACGTCTGTAATGCACTATAACAGCGTTTCTCAACCGGGGTTCCCCGGAATTCTAGGGTTCCGCAAAAGGTTCCTAGGGGTTCCGCGAGAAAGAGTGAGATAAACTAATGCTAATTTCGTGAACGTAATATTACTATACATGCACAACACATTATTGGTTATTGTAATATTGTAATATAGACATCATCCTACCTAACCTATTTTGTTATCAAAAAATATAACCATATATATAAATATATATATATATATAT
>NC_068990.1:34378488-34383484 GCF_001194135.2 Octopus bimaculoides | reverse complement strand
CCAATTTTTACATTTGCATATGGCCATTTACTTATAGGCGCAGGCATGGCAATGTGGTAGGAAGTTTGCTTCCCAACCACATGGTTCCAGGTTCAGTCGCACTGCATGGCCGCTTGGGGAAGTGTCTTCTATTATAGCCTTCAGCTGACCAAAACCTTGTGAGTGGATTTGGTAGACGGAAACTGAAAAGCCCGTCGTGTATGTGTGTGTGTGTGTGTGTGTGCGCGCGCGCATCTGTGTGTGTCTTTGTGTTTGTGTTTCTCGCCCTACCACCGCTTGATAACTGGTGTTTGTGTGTTTACGTTCCTGTAACTTACCTGTTCCGCAAATGAGACCGATAGAATAAGTACTAGGCTTTTTAAATATAAGTTCTAGGATCGATTTGTCCGACTAGAACCTTTCAGGGCGGTACCCTAACATGACCGCAGTCAAATGATTGAAACAAGTAAAGAAAAACTAGTATAAAAATAAGAAGCCCACATGTATATTGTATCATATCATTCCCATGATAAATCATCTCCACATATTCACCTCATTTCTATCTCAAGTCATACTTATGTAAACATGAATAATCAAACTGTGACTCAAAAGACTACGTAAAAAAACCATCAGTTGCTCAGTTAGCACAAAGACATCAAATTTAAAAAAAACAAAAGTTCAAAATAGTCCAAGGTTCACAGAGAACACATCGATGGCCCACTTGTAGGGCGCATCCCACCAATCACTGCTCTACCCGTTCGCTTGTTCTGTTATATGTAACAACCGAATTCTCTTATTCACATTCTATCATCTAAAAACACGAAAGACACATTGGACAATGCTAGACTTAGATGTGCAAAACAACTGGGCAATGAAGACTGGAATATCGTTCATCATGGGTCTGCTCGATCAGAGTTGGCCTAAGGCTATAAGAACAACTACAAACATTGCACAATAAAACACAGCTGTCAAAATTGTCACACACAGCCAACCCCCATAGTAGAACCAACCCTTGTTGTAGAATGAAGTCAGCTTCATTCACAAATCCCTTCCAACACTCAGCCAAGTGCGTGTGACCCCGAACATGTTATCTAGGAAATTGCATCTTCGTTTGTCGCGTCCCAAATCTGACGTCATCCCATCTAATGTCTTTACGCGGGGCACTCAACGCCTTACAAACAACTATTAAATATCGCTTCTACTATAGACACAAGGCCTGAATTTTTGATGGATGGGGCTAGTCGATTATATCGTCCCCAGTGCTTGTCTGGTACTTAATTTATCAAATCCGAAAGGATGAAAGGCAAAGTCGACCTCGGCGGAACTTGAACTCAGACGGTTAAGACGGACGAAATGCCTCTAAGCATTTTATCCGGCGTATTAACGATTGTGCTAGCCTTAAAAATCCCCAGCTAAATATCATTCAAATCATATTCTACTGTATTTTAAAAAGGGAGAACATATTGGATAACGTAGTCCCAGATACACTATGCCTAAACAAAAACAATATGGTCACAGCTGAGAAAGCATCACAACTCCATGCACACTCTATCTTCTTTAAAGATGGCTTTTTGGACATGGTTATAGAAAAAGACGGTGTGGTCACGGCTGGAAGACTTTTGATCGTAAGTTTCTGGATCAGAACTCACAACAATAGGGACAACAACATCCATGATTACACTGTACGCTTGTAGATGTTTGAGTTATTTCTTCTTAATCTTATACATATACATATCGGGACCACATGAAGAAGGAAGTTAACTTCAGAGTGACTGGAGTCTTATTCATGGGAAGATTGAGACAGTTATCTCATTTGCTTATTACAATGAAATCTTAGTCACACTGGATGAGGAAGGTATGAGGTGTTTACAAATATTTACATAACGTAATGCAGTCAGATCTCACATATGTTATGTATTTCGTTGAAAACTTCGTTCACCTGACATTACCCAAGACGTTTTTACTCAAATAGTAGAAAAGAAACTTCGTCTTCGTGTGTTAAAAATTAAAACGAACAAGTGTTATAACTCCAATACAATCAGTAAACTAAACGTCTTGGACTATATAGACAAAGTAGATCGCTGTAGGTTTGGTCTTCGAAGTTAACTGATCAAAGAAACAAACATGTTTCGATCTTATTAGGCTTTCTCAGTTAAGCATATTCAATATTCTATTCAATAAGCAATAAGCAACAGTAAAGGGGAACTACGCATACAAACACACATGCATACATACATACATACACACACACACACACACACACACACACACACACACACACACACACACACACACACACACACACACACACACACACACACACATATATATGCCTGTATGTAATGGATGTATGTAATGGATGTATGTATGTGTGTGTGTATTTGTATGTATACACATACACACATACATATATATATATATATTAGAGCAAAATAGGTGACGAAAAATACCCCAACATTAGAAACATTTTTCATGCATACAAAACACAAATACAGCAAGGAAAGTGTGTCACGTGTCCCATATACGGAATTGAAAAACTTCGATCAGCTGATCTCACAGCAGTTATCTTTCTTTCCTGTTTGTTTGTTCTAGATTTTTATCTCACGTGGAGGGAGTTTTAGATCACTAATTACTCGGATCATCTTTGTCAATTGAATATCAATTTATTATCAATTTATTATATAATACATCAATATATAGTATGAAGAATATTCCCCGAAGCCGCGGTATTTTCCAACAAACATATTGTTGGTTTTTATAATAAACTGCACTGGACCACGTTGCACACAAATCGTTGCACTGCACTACGCTGCGCTGTACAATGCTATGATAGACTAGGAGACACTGCTGAACACCAAAATGCAGTACAGTAGATTATGCTTCACAATACTACATTACACAACACTGTGTCACATTATACAACACCACACCGCCAATATACCACTCCACATGACACTATATCACATCGCCCTGCACCACACTACTCCACACAACACAACACTACAACACTGCACCACACTGCATCACACTACATCACATCACTCCACACAATACCATACCACACAACACTACTCCACACAACACCACACGACACAACACTGCACCACACCACATCACACTACTCCGTATTGCAGCACAACACCACACAACACCACTCCATACCACACAACACCACACCACACAACACCGCTACACACAACACCGCTACACACAACACACAACACCACATCACACAGCACAGCGCCCCACAACACCAATCCACACTACTCAAGCCAACGAGATAGTCTCTTCATGGTCACTGTCATTGCTAGAAATAGCAACCAAATTCCTCAAGCCACTCGGTAAAGTCATCTGTCACGTTGGATACTGTATGTCTGTGGTTCCCAGTACGAGTAAAGAGATATACTGCATGGCCACAGTGACTGGACATAGGAAGTAGACAGGTGGTCACTCAGCATAATAATAGACAGGGCATAGAGTTGGTTGGTTGGTCACACAACGTAGTCACAATCATTGAACATAGGAGTGGACGGATAGACAGCGACTGGACATAGAAGATCCACCGGTGGTCACATAAGTGTGGATACTGTGACTGGACATAACAGTGGATAGCCACAAGGCATGGCCACAGAGCATCGGGAATAGTGTAGGTGGTCACACGGCATGGCCACGCGGACATTATGGGACATTATGTCTAACAGGGAATCGCTGTTGATCACAGGTATACTGGGTCAAGGTTGACCTAGGGTTAAACAGCAACAATAACAACTACATTACGGAAAAACTACACGTTGCACCCTGCAACACGTGGTCGGTCGACCTGACAGAAAAAGCAGCTAAATATTTAAACCACACTCAGTCATCTTGATAATATTTATAATGCATTGAAGGCGGCGAGCTGGCAGAATCGTTAACACGCCGGACAAAATACGTGGCAGCATTTCGTCCGTCTTTACGAACTGAGTTCAAATTCTGCCGAGGTCGACTTTGCCTCTCATCCATAAGTACCAGCCAAGCAGTGGTAGGGGGTCGATGTAATCGACTTACCCCCTGCCCCAAATTTGCTGGCTTTGTGCCAAAATTTGTATTTATATGCAATATTTATAATGTACAGGGTGTCGGGTACATGGGGATTAACACATGCTCTTAAACAAAAGTAAGAAAGGAAAATTATTATTTCTTATATTTAATTGTTTATGTTATGATTTTATTTATTTACTCCATGTACCCAGACTTTGTGGACACCCTGTAGTTCGGGATGAAAAATAACGGAAAAACAATATGATAGTCATGGTTGGATTGTCTTTAGTTATAAACTTGTGTATTTGAAGAGTGTTAACCAGGACTATACAATATCAACAACCTCACACATCACACGATACAGCACCGTTACACATCATATCACATCACACGATAACACTATAGTACATGAGTGCATACTGTAACACACTTGATTATACTAACAACAACACCACACTATAACAATCTACCCAACACCACACTATAACAATCTACCCAACACCACACTATAACAATCTACCCAACACCACACTACATCACCCTCACAACCCTACAACATACTACGCTACGCCTCACAATACCGAAGAACGTCACATAACGCTATTCTACATCGAACTAGATAGACAGTGGCACGTCTACCAAGTTTTACTATGTAATCAGTTGCCATTGAAAGTGAAAGTAAGCGGGATGGATGCGTGCAGGTTGGACTGTATGGTGGCGGCAATGGTGGTGGCGGTCGCGGCGGCGGCGGCGGCGGCAGTGGCGGTGGTAGTGGTGGTGGGTAACAAGCAATGGAAGTGAGTGAGAGATAGGGAGAGGAAGAAAGAGGAAGAGTGAGGAAGAAGAAGAAGAAGAAGAAGACAGAGTGAGGGAGAAGGAAAGAGGGGGAGAGAGGTCAATGGGTCAGATAAAACCCCTTTCCATAATCAGAAACTCATCATTCTTAGTTTCCGCAACTATTTTTAACTTTTCCCCTTTTTTTTTTTTTTTTTTTTTT
>NC_068990.1:34374425-34376812 GCF_001194135.2 Octopus bimaculoides | reverse complement strand
TATATATATATATATATATATATATATATATATATATATATATGTGTGTGTGTGTGTGTATGTATGGATGTATATATGTATGTATGATTTTGTTGTTGTTGATATTTTTCCTTTCTTTCTTTCCTGGTCTCAGAAAGCGATATTAGTAAGAATGACTTAGATGATTTGTCCGTGAATGGAAGCTAAATCGATTGACTGAGAGATGTGTGTGAGTGAGTACATGCTGCGAACAACACACGCAAGTACTCTTTACTATAGATGAAGTAAGTCTGCGTGTAGGTAGCGAGAAATGTGCGTGCGTGTGTGTGTGTATCGGTGTGTGTCTGTGTGTATGTGTGCGTATGAGTGTACGTGTGTATGTGCGTGCCTCATCCACTCTTTATAGAAATAAATGTAATACTACGGTATTTTATGTGCGTGCCTGTGTCCCAGCGTTACGTGTATTTGTGAGTGTGTGTGCGCGCGCGCGCGTGTGTCCGTATGTGTGAGTGTGTGCGTGTGTCCCAGTTTGTGTCTGTGTATGCGTATATCCCGGTGTGTGTGTGTGTGCGTGTGTATGTGTGTGTGTGTGAAACAGTGAGAGAGAGAGAGAGAGAGAGAAAAGAAAGAGTGACAGTGTCTGTGTGTCTGTGATTATTTAAGTCCTGGACGCTACTATCTCCAGGTGTACACGTAATATCGTCTCTTTCTTCCTCTCAACTCTTCTATCTTTCTCTCTCTTTTACTTTCGCTTTCTCTCTCTCTCTCTCTTACTTTCACTTTCACTTTCTCTCTTTTTACTTTCTCTTTTTCTCTTTTACTTTCGCTTTCTTCCTCCTTCCCTCCCTTTCTCCCCCTCTCTCTCTCTCTCTCTCTCGCAAGTGTGTTACATGATGTGTTAGTTACATTAGTGTGCGTAAGTGTGTGCGTGTACGCCGTTCTGTGTTTGTGTGTATGTGTCACTGTCTTTGCGTGTATCTGTTTTGTATGATTCTATATAAATGTATTCATGGATGTATGCGTGTGTGTGTTTGCGAGAGTGTGGCCCGGCATGTATGTATGTATATGTGTGTGCACATGTATGTGTATGTCTGTGCGTAATGCATGCGTGTGTATGTATGTGTGTGTGTGTGCGTGTGTGTGCGCGCGTGTGTATAAATATATATGTTTACTAGTGGCTTTTAGATTTCGAAGCCATGTTCCAAATATAAAGACTCCGCTAATTCCACCACCACCACCACCAAGACCACCAAGACCGCCAACATCAACACCACCCCCACCACCACTGTTGTCGTCACCCCCACCACTACCACCACTACCTATAACAACATCACCTCCAGTTGTAACACCTCCAGCAGCACCACCACCACCACCATCGCCACCACCACCACCACCAGCAGTACTAAAACCCCTCCTCCGATCACGCTCTGGAAATGTTTACTACCTCACTCATCCTTCTATGAGACACACACACACACACACACACACACATACACACACCCACACTCACTCGCACTTATATAGGCACGCACATGCACATACGCGCGCGCACATACATACAAGCGCGCACGCACACATACATGCATACAAATGTTCTCCCTCTGCTACTTAACCCTACTGCGTGGCTTCTTAACCAAAGGGAGATTCAGTGAGACAGAGAGAGAAAGACACAAAAAGACAGAGAGAGAGAGAGGGGGGAGGAGGGAAGGTAAAGGAGACTGTGAGTGAAAGGGAGAGTTGGTGAGTAAGGAGAACGTGAGAGTAGGTGACTGAGTGAGTGGGTGAGTGAGTGAGAGACTGGAATGAGTGAGAGAACAAATGAATGAGGAGTTGGATAAAAAGCGAAGAGAAAGGAGAGAAGGAGATCGCAAAGTGGAAAGTATCGGATTGTTGATCAAGAAAAAAAAAGAACAGGGTGTATAGGATTGATGTAGTAGTGGTGATGATGATAATGAAGAGGAGGGGAGGGAGGAAGGAAGAGGGTGGGTAGGAGTGAGGGTAGTGGTGGTCGTGGTAGTAGTGGTGTTGGTGTTGGTGTTGGTGTTGGTAGTCTTGGTGGTGGTGTTGAACTGCCCGTGGTTTCGATTTTTCGAGTTGGTAGCAAACGGTCACTATGGTATTTGGGTTGGTGCCGATGTTGGCGGATAGTTGCAAATAGTACACAGGACGTTGTTGTTGTTGGTGGTGGTGGTGGTGGCGTCGGCGGAGGTGGTCGTGGCCATGCTAACAGTTGTAGTAGTAGTAGTAGTAGTAGTAGTAGTAGTAGTAGTAGTTGTGAGAAGGGTGACAAGAGACGAAGGTGATTGATTTCGTAGTAAAATTCTAAGTTAGCGATGGGACAACCAGACTGGCGCAAGTTGACTTTTAACTTCCTTGTAGCATATACACACATGCGTATGTTTGTGTGT
>NC_068990.1:34372188-34372849 GCF_001194135.2 Octopus bimaculoides | reverse complement strand
GGAGGGGGCGATCAATAGGGATCGTGTATCACAGTCGATGTAAAAAACGGGGAACAGATAGATAGATAGATAGATAGATAGATAGATAGATAGATAGATAGATAGATAGATAGATAGATAGATAGATAGATCTCCCATAAGGGAGAAACTGATGAATAAAAAGAAAGAATGAAAGAGAGCATGATCGCGTACGAAAGAGGAAGAAAGAGAGATCGAGAGGCATAGACTTGTAAAGATGGCGGGGGAGAAGAAAGGAAAGACAAGGTGAAAGAGTGAGAGAGAAAGAGAGAGAGAAGGAATGCTAGATCCAACAGTGACAGTGATGGGGAAGGTTTGTGATAAAGTCGGTTAAGCAGTCAACTCCGAAACAAAACAATACTGCAAAATCTTAGTTTTATACTTGTTTGTTGCGAGTTCAAAATACTACGGGTTTTTACACTGACTTTTCAATCATCCGAGGTCGATAACATATCTATATGCATATACAATATACTGGACTAGTGGAATAAATATTGATAGTATCATCGCCAGGACCATCCCCATCACCGCCGCCAATACAATATGCGCCACCATCACTGTCACGACTACGACCGCTGATCTAACAAACACAACGCTTTCCGTTGACGTAAAGTATACAGTATAATATATATATATATATATA
>NC_068990.1:34369521-34371225 GCF_001194135.2 Octopus bimaculoides | reverse complement strand
ATATATATATATATATATATATATACACACACACAGACACACGCACATATTTGTGCGTATAGAATCGCATATCCATGTGAATTAAGTGACAAGTTGTATGTGTATATTTGTTAGCGTGAATAATTTTGTTAGTCTGGGATAGATAGATACATACATGCATACATGCGCATACCCGTACGTACATGCATATACGTTAGTTGCTTATAATAAATATGTATATGAAGATATATCTATATATGTGTTTCTGTGAGTAAACTTATATAAGTTTGCATGAATGTGTGTGTGTGTTCTTATGTGAGGTGAGTTGTAGTTTTTGTACTCCATACATGTACGTATATTTGCGTTTATTTGAGCGCTTCCGTTTGTATAAAAGTTGTTTTCATTTCACTGCGGCCATCCCATCTCTTTTCTATATCTATGTATTTATTACTCTTACCGTTTCTTTTTATTAGGTGTGATTCGATGGGGATCTCTGTAGTCGTTATTTATTCTTTGACTAGGTAACTCATCCTTGTCGCTTTGGCGTACACTGATTATACATACGTGTTTAAGTTTTAGCTAAGATGTTTATTTCTTGTTTATGTTTATATGTTTATCCACGCGTATAGGTACGCCGGTGTGTATGAGTATACATGTCTTTATGCATGTGTGTGTATGTGTGTGTGTGTGTGTGTGTGTGTGTGTGTGTGTGTGTGTGTGTGTGTGTGTGTGTGTGTGTGTGTGTGTGTGTGTGTGTGTGCGTGTGTGTGTGTGTATTTGAGTATCTGTGGGTGTATGTATGTGTTCGCAGGCACGCGTGTGCCTATTTACATGATGCTATGATTGTATACGTGTTCTGTTACGCAAGCAATGCCGCTATGAGTGTTTTTTTCTTCTTTTTTTTTTCCTTTTCTGTTCCAGTACATAGGTAGACAGATACAAGGACAGACCGACAGACAGACAGATAGATAAGATAGATAAGAAAGACAAATAGACATACATACATACATACATACATACATACATACATACATACATACGTATTCGTATCTATTATGAATATTTATATATACGTAACCATATCTATATCTAATTCTATCTATCTATCTATCTATCTTTCTATATATATGTATAATATACACACATATACACAGACACATATGTGTATGCATGTATATGTACATATTAGTGAATGCGATTGTGAGCGCACACGCCTGAATTATGATGTGTAAATACGTGCTCGTATTTGTATGAGACTATGTAAGTGTATAACTCGGGCACACGTAAGCCTTTATATAGACGACACCCATACATAGATATATGTGCGTGCATGTATGTCTCTGTATGTGTCTGCGTGCGCGCACGTGTGTGTGTTTTGACGAGTTCTGTGTGTGAAACTCTCGACATTTCAGTCGCTAATGTAAATTTACTGTCGAATAAATAAATAAGCAGATATATGTATGTATGTATGTATGTATGTATGTATGTATGCATGTATGTACGTATACATGAACTGATGTATGCATGCATGTATGTATATGGTAAGTAGCTTGCTTACGAACCACATGGTTCCGTGTTCTGTCCCACTGCGTGGCACCTTGGGCAAGTGTCTTCTACTATAGCCGCGGGCCAACCAAAGCCTTGTGAGTGCATTTGGTAGACGGAAACTGAAAGAAGCCCATCGTATATATATATATATATATATATATATATAGATAGATAGAT
>NC_068990.1:34368446-34368753 GCF_001194135.2 Octopus bimaculoides | reverse complement strand
ATATATATATATATATATACATATATATATATAAATATACACACACACACAAGCATATGTGTGTGTATGTATTTATATATATATGTGAATGTGTGTGTGTATATATACACGCGCGCGCACATACATACACACACACACACACACACACATATATATATATTTATACACATAGAAATGTATATGTTTATATATCTCTGTATGCATGCACACACACGAGCACACACTAGCCCATACATATATCTATTTGTGTGTGTGCGTACGTGTGTGTGCGCCTACGTGCGTGTGTGTGTGTGTGTGTGTGTGTGTG
>NC_068990.1:34364848-34366596 GCF_001194135.2 Octopus bimaculoides | reverse complement strand
TATATATATATGCATGCGCAAGCGTGGATGTGTGGTAAGAAGCCTGCTTCCCAACTACATGGTTCTGGGTTCAGTCTCACTGTGTGGCCCTTTGGCCAAGTGTCTTCTACTATAGCCTCGGACCGAGCAAAACTTTGTGAGTGAATTTGGCCGACGGAAACTGAAAGAAGCCCGTCGTATATATATATCAATGTGTGTGTGTGTCTTTGTATCTGTTTGTCCACCGCTTGTCAACCGGTGTTGGTGTGTTCGTGTCCCCTTAAGCTAGCTGTTCGACAAAAGGGTCGATAGAATGAGTACTAGGCTTAGAAAAATAAGTCCTGGGGTCGATTTCCACGACTAAAACCTTTCAAATCGGTGCTCCAGCAAGGCCTCAGTCAAATGACTGAAATGAGATGAAAGATATAAATATATACATCAGTACATAGAGATAGATAGATAGATAGATAGATAGATAGATAGATAGATAGATGGAGTGGGATGTATGTATATGATGAGTTTCCCCCACAATTATTCTGTGCTAAATTTACTCCTCTCACAAGGCATCAGTCGGATCGGAGCTATAGAAGAATGCTCTTAGACAGTTGAGCACTAGGGTCGATGATATAGATTAGCCCCCTCCCCTAAAACTTCAGGCCTTGTGCCTATAGTAGAAAGGATTACTGTATAGAGTTATAAGGCGGTGAAATGGCAGAATCGTTAGTATGCCGGCCAAACAGAAGCTCAGCGGCATTTCGTCCATTTTTATGCTTTGAGTTCAAATTCCGCCGAAGTCGACTTTACCATTCATCCTTTCGAGGTCAATGAAATAAGTACCAGTTGACTACTGGAGTCGATGTATTCGACGTAATCCCTCTCTCCTCACAAATTACTGGCCTTGTACCAAAAATTTGAACCCATCATTTTATGAAGGTATAAGGCTGTTTTTACGTTCTGAGTTCAAATTCTGACGAGAACGCCTTTGCCTCTCGTCCTTTCGGGATCGATAAATTAAGTACTACCCAAACACTAGGGTCGATGTAATCGACTAATCTCCTCCTGCAAATTTTCAGGCCTTGTACCTAAAACAGAAAACTTTATCACATCGAGATATATAGGCGTGGCCATGTGAAAAAGAAGCTTTCTTCCCAACCATGTGGTCTTCAGTTCAATCCTACTATGCGGCACCTTCAGCAAAAGACTTCTACATTAACTTCAGGCCGAGTAATACCTTGTGAAGGGAATTGGTAGACGGAAAGTGAAAGAAACCAATCATGTAATATATATATCTGCATAATTCTTCGTATCTAAATGAGTGATTCTTTCTGTTTTGCCCTGCACCACCGCTTGACAACCGGTGTTCGTTAGTTTACGTCTCCATAACTTAGAAGCTCGGCATAAACGACCAATAGAATAAGTTCTTCGTTTTGAAAAAAAAAATGTAAAGACTGAGATCGATTTGTTCGGTAAACCCTAACAAGGCGGTGCCCCAACATGGCTGCAGTCCAATGAGTGAAACATAAAAAGATAAAGGATATAAAATGTGTGTGTGTGTGTGTGTGTGTCTGTGTGTGTGTGTGTGTGTCTACGTGTGTGTGTGTTTGTGTGTGTCTACGTGTGTATATGTGAATATATAAATGTGATTGTGTGCCTGAGTGTGTGAGTGTGTGTGTGTGTGTGTGTCTCACACCCTCAACTGCCTGTGGCGCCACCTGTTTTGTTATAGTTGTTCTTTGTTTCCACACCAACATTGTTCAGACCACTCCTCT
>NC_068990.1:34361602-34364161 GCF_001194135.2 Octopus bimaculoides | reverse complement strand
ATAAGCATGTATGTATATAAGTATGTGTGTATGTATATACGTATATATATATGTAGTTATGTATGTATGAATGTATGTATATTTGTATGCATGTAATGTACTTATGTATGTTTGCATATACGTATGCATGTTATGTATGTATGTATGTATGTATTCGGAGATATACACGTGTAGCAAACGATCAGAAGTCGTGTGCTGAAACTAAAGCAACTAGATCAAGGAAGAGCCGATTAATAACATAGGAAGCTGTTAAATTCACTTTAAATTTTAATATCTTTTACGAGGTGACAAAATCTTCGCTGTACAACCGCGACCTGGTCACTGATTCAGTTTCACAGCAGACAAAAAAAGAATCTGGCACATCATGAAATCAATTTAAATTTACAGCGAATTTGCCAACTTTATATTGCTGCTATCAAATAGCTCTTTCACAGTCAAGTCGATATATATATATATATATATATATATATATATATATATATATATATATATATATATATATATATACACACACACACATACACACGCACATAGACTCACATGTTTGTATGGATGTGTATATGTCTGTATATATGTGTGTGTGTGTAAATGTACGTGGTGGGGTTGAATGCTTTACTAATTTGGTTTGTATCGACGTGCATAGGACCATGCATCACTCCAATTTTAGCATGTGTTGCCGATGCAATACATACACATGCACATTATATACACATTAGAGTGGCCTTTATTTTTCAACTTTCTATAAAAGTTTACCTCCCACCCGACTATCTTGGGTCCAATTAACAAAAGAACAATCTATGCAAAATTTTAGCTCAGTCAAACAACTGCAAGGCGACCCTCATCGACTATGAAATTTTGAAGTTTTTGCCTGGAAAGTCATTTTTTAAGATAAAAATTTTTTATCTCTTATATAATTTTCTCTTAGATTAAAAACCTGTTCAGACTTATTCTTGGTAATAGAAGGATAAGCAACAATAGACATAATGGGGAAGGCAACTTGCAAAGCTGAGGACAGAGTGAATTTATAGGGCAAACACTTATCTTCATTGTCAACCAGTCAGCGGCCAGCCGTGAGCGAGTGAGGTTGGGAGTTGCGTTCGTCCGTTGAAGGAATTGTACTGCACCTAATGGTAGTGTTGAGAAATTAAATATTTAGAAATATACGTTAGTGATAAACAGTGAACTAATATGACTTGTTCGCGTTTGTAAATATAAGTTAATTTATTTGTAATAACTTGTAAGCACTCATTCGTTTTATTGTGGATCATTATGATATAGATCTTCCCCTGTGGTGTTGGTAGCCCTGACAAAGTTGTAATACCATGTTTATAACCTCTCTGTTTTTATAATGTTTTGTACTTTGCATACTTATTATCTATGCCTTAGAACAAAACTTCGAGAAGCGAGACACAGAAATACAGTACAAATTTAACCTAAACGACTGTCAAGAGTTAGTGTTGCACTGGGATGGAAAGCTGCTCCCAGCACTCACAGGCATTGAAAAGGTTGATAGACTGGCAATAATAGTAACTTTTCAAGGCAAAGAGCAATTGTTGGGAGTCCCTGAAATTCCAACATCTTCAGGAGAACAGCAAGCCATGGCTGTTTACCAAGCAGTGGAGAAGTGGGGTATAACCGAGAAAATTTAGGCACTTTGCTGTGATACAACAGCAAACAACAAAGGTCAAGTGAATGGTGCCAGTACAAATCTAGAAAAGTTGTTCAATCGCGACCTGTTGTATTTCCTTTGCCGTCACATTTTTTAGTTAGTTTTTAGGAGCTGTTTTGACTCACTGATGGGTGCAAATTTCTGGTCCAGACATGGTATTTTTCAAAAGATTTAGAGAAACCTGAACGAAACTCAACAAGAAGGTTTACATAACTAGTAGCAATGAAGTGCCTGGTGATGTCCACTCTACCGTTCTTGGATTTCTTGAATATCACCTTTCTCCGCAGAAACAACAGTCAAATATTACCGAGAATTGTTGGAGTTAACGATAATCTTGGTGGCATTCCGAAGAACAGGATATCGTTTCGTACACCAGTCATGTTAGATAGATATATGCATATATCCATACATTTGTGTACGTACCTACTTCTATATGTATACATACATGCATATATGGGTACAGGACATTAAAAAAGCCTGAAACGCAATGAGAAACGAAAAACGAAAACATTAACATGAAAACAGAAAACGAACTTTTTTCGAACAACGAAAAAAAACAAACAAACAGAGAAACAAGACATGCAACATAAAGAGTGTATCCCTTCGTCAGTTGTCTGTGTTAAACGTTTTTTTTTATTTTTTGAAGTCCTGTACCCATATATGGATGTATGTATACATATAGATGTAGGTATGTACATATATGTATGGATATATGCATATATCTATATATTTATACACACACACACACACACACACACACACACACACACACACGCACACACACACGGCCCTCTTTGTCATTTTAAACTCAACCAGAGAAACCAATACTCAGCGATGCTAATATGCACCAATGGGTTTATAAAGTACGAACATATCTACCCTCTTTTATT
>NC_068990.1:34360104-34361365 GCF_001194135.2 Octopus bimaculoides | reverse complement strand
TCCCTCTCTCCGACCTCTCTCTTTCTTTCTGTCTTTCGCGACGTGTGCGTGTGTGCGTGTGTGTGTGTCTCTCTCTCTCTTTCTCTCTCTCCCTCTCTCTTTCTTTCTTTCTTTCTTTCTTTCCAGGCTTTCCAGTTTTCTTTGTTTTATGACATCAATCTAATCTCTCACACTTGACATCTGTTTCAAGCTCAGATGATCGCAGCTTTCTCTCCCCGGGAAAACGACCTATTTCACACAGAGGAGTAAGCTACAAAAACAGACAGACAGACAGACAGACAGACAGACAGACAGATAGATAGATAGATAGATAGACAGACTGTGTACATCACACATGCAGTAATGCTTACACAATGTCTACAGTTTCGAAAATTGTGTCAATGCAACACACCTAACTTTAGCGCATTATCGATCCCCGTAAGTGAGAAAAAAAAATTTCCTGAACGCCGGATTCGATCACTGGACTTAAATACACAAAATCTGATTGAATCAATCACTTCAATTCAATCGAAAACTGTGTCTATACCTGTGTATCGTAAAGGATTGATGCATGCAGTTCTTTTCTTTCTTCCTTTGTTTTCGTTTATACACACACACATACACCCACCCACACACACACACACACACCCACACACACACACACACACACACACACACACACACATACATACATACATACATACATACATACATACAGTGGCTGTGTGGTAAGTAGCTTGCTTACCAACTACATGGTTCCGGGTTCAGTCCCACTGCGTGGCATCTTGGGCAAGTGCTTTTTGCTATAGCCTCGAGCCGACCAAAGCCTTGTGAGTAGATTTGGTAGAAGGAAACTGAAAGAAGCCCGTTGTACACATATATATTGTTTTATTTTTTAACTTGTTTCTGTCATTTGACTGCGGCCATGCTAGAACACCGCCTTTAGTCGAACAAATCGACCCTAGGACTTATTCTTTATAAGCCTAGTACTTATTCTATCAGGCTTTTGGGGTTTTTTTCTTTTATTGCCGAACAGCTAAGCTACGGAGACATAAACACATCAACATCAGTTGTCAAGCGATGGTGGTGGTGGGGGGGACAAACACATACAAACACACACATACAAACACACACATACATATGTTTATAAAGCGAGATCTGTTTCAGTCATTGAACACATACGCCAGTACTTATTTTTCTAAGTCTTTTAGTCGCGCCGCTAGGTTACGGGACATACACAAAGACAATGTTTTTTCAAACACTTTCAACGTAAGGACAGGCC
>NC_068990.1:34357699-34359775 GCF_001194135.2 Octopus bimaculoides | reverse complement strand
ATATATATATATATATATATATATACACACACACACACACATTCGTTAACACACGCACACACATACACACACATGGTGATGGTGGTGGTGGTTATGGTGACAGTGATCATGATGACGATGACAGAGACAAGAGGTAAGAAATATGAAGTAAAGGCGGTAGAAGATGGAAGATGTTGTACAGTAAATGATATCTGACTTCCGGCTGTTTATATTGTTGGTATTTGGTTAGATTAAGACTGTTAATCACTTCTCTCGGTGACAATTAACTGATAATCACTTGATACGATTAACATGGTCAATGTATTTATTTATAAGTGGGGGGGTACGGGCGGTGGCAGCAGCAGAGGTGATGGCAGAGGTAGTGGTGGTGGTGGTGAAGGTGGTGGTGGTGGTGGTGGTGGTGGTGGTGGTGAAGGTAGTGGTGTCTCTGCTAAATTGAATTGTTGATGTGTTGTGAGAAGTGAGTAATGGTGTGAAATGTGGATTATCTAAAATATTTCACACACACACACACAGATAGGTACACACATACACACACTGACGCATACACACATGTATACTTGCACTTGTACACGCACACATTGATACAACTCCAGGTACACATACAGTTACATATACACAGTTTCACACTCTCACACATACACACTCACTATATATGATTGTGTGTGAGAGCATGTTAGATTATTTTTTAGTGCGTACGTGTATGAGAATGCATATGTATGCACATAATTTATGTGTATGTGTGTGTGTGTGTGAACGTTCTGTAGGTTTGTGCCCATTGCCTGCTCTGACCCTTCCATTCCTGGAGAGAGGGGCAATGCGCATAGCCTTCACATACGCACCCTGTCACCACTCTTGGAGGAACAGCCAATGCCCACGGCCTGCACAGACCCATCACCACCAATCCTGGAGGAAGGAGTAGTGCCCGTGGCTCTTGCAGAGTCTCCGCATTCTGAAGAAAGGGTTTACTGCCATGGCCTTCACAGACCCTTTCCAGTTTACGAAGAAGGATCAATACCCATTGCTCATGGTCTTCATAGATTCTCTCAGTACTGAAGGAAGGGGCAATACCTGTTACTCGTTGTCAATGACCCGTTGCCCGTGGCCTTTACTGACATTTCTAGATCAGTGAGATCGATTCAATTAATGTATCTTTTAAACATTCACAAGCCAGTGGGGATATCTTATATTGATGTGAAAACCCAGATGTAGTGGTTAGTGTGTTCGTGAGATGGAGAACACCATGTAACTAATGAGAACATGTGAGCATGTCTTCAGTGCCTAACTTCAAATAGCAGGGAACCAACCATCTCCAATGGATAGAGCCTTTCGTAGTGGTGATACCAAAGGCAGAGAGAAGCAGCATCATGTCTACGGAGCTGAGTTTGGACTGTGTTATTGAGTAACATGAGTGAATCAGTTGGTAGCCTTTCCTTTATGCGCATATGTGGACGTTGTTCGTGTTGTTATTCTTGTTGTTATGGTTCTCTTGCACTAGGTCACCCCTAATGAGTCAGATCTATACTCAAAGACATTCCACGCAAAAACCATCACGTCCTATTTGTCAGATATCGTATATCTTGGACTACATTATCTAACGTAAAAGCACATTATCCAATGCGTTTTTACAATGTGTAATATGTTGTGTGAGAAGAATTTGGCTACTATTTCTATCTAGGTATAACTATCAAACTTAATAATACATGACTTTATAGTTAAGAAGTTCGCTTTGCAGTTTTACTGCCAGGAACTCCAGTAGTTTCGAGCTGTTCAAGATCTTGTATGTGAAATTTGGCTGACAGAAACAGTTCAGAATCCCGTTTGATGGGTCACCACATAATCCGAGACACTTTTTAGCATCACCTTCCGGTCATGTTCTATTTCACTGACGTGTGAAATGTCTGCCATAGGCTGTGAGGTAAGAAGCTTGCTTTCCAACCACATGGTTCTAGGTTCAGTCCCACTGTGTGACACCTTGAGCAAGTGTCTTCTGCTTTAGCTTCGGGCCGACCAAAACTTTGTGAGTGAATTTGGAAGACGCAAACAGAAAGAAACCCATCTTGTGTGTGTGTGTGT
>NC_068990.1:34353933-34357254 GCF_001194135.2 Octopus bimaculoides | reverse complement strand
CCTGAAAGGATGAAAGGTGATGTCGACCTCGGGCTCATTTGAACTTTAAAAAACAAAGCGATGGAAGCAGATGAAATGCTGCTAAACTGTCTGTCAGACGTACAAAGGATCCTGTCAGCTCGCGGCCTTTTAAATTTATGAAATAATAATAAAGAATAATGGAACAGAATTCTGTCTGCCTTTTCACAGCTACACTGAGATAGCCAACATGTAATTGATTTTATTGAAAACTCTAAGATTGGCATTTTTTTTTTTTTTTTTTTTGCCTGAAAGTTTCAAGTTTCCAATATTACCAATTAAAAACTATGTATGAAACCTGACCTGATGCAGCAATTTTAAACTCTGGCAAGAGAGGCTGTGATTTCAAAAGCGGTTATCCTTATAAATAGTCTTTTATTTACTGATTTTGAAAGAAATGCTCACATCCGTTGAGTAACTGGCCTCTACAACAGTGAGGCATTTTTCTTTCTAATTCCAAACAACTATATCAGACCTGCTGCCGCTTCTGCCGCCGCCACCGCCTCTGCTGCGGCTGCTGCTGATGATGATGATGAAGCCACCGACGTCCCTACCGCCATCGCCGCCATCTCCAACGCTGTCGCCATTGTCCCTGCTGCTTATGTGGGGATGGTGATAGCTGTTGTAGTTGCTGGTGTTGTTGTTTAACAGCAGAACCAGCAAGCATAGAGCGTGTTTAAAAGGCTTTCAGTTGTGTGAACATCCTACTTCGTTTGAGAATCACTGGTAACATTGTTCAATGTGCTACAGAGTGATTTACCAATTTTCCGTCGTACAGAGAGAGGAGAGACAGGCAGAAGGACAGACTGACAGACAGACAGACAGAGACAAAGAGAGAGAAAGAGAGAGAGAGAGCGAGGGAGGAGGAGTTTATAAAAGAGTGATGTGTAAAAGAGTAGAGTTGGGGTTCGTTTACCGAAACCAGTGTCACTCTGCAATCAAGTACCATTGGTCTTCCATAAGTGGTATCAATGCGTGCACTAAAAGTGTTACTTGACTCTCCATCAACTGACGTTGTTCAAGCCCTATGTTTGGTGGATACACTTTCGTGAAGCTGACTACAAATCAGTTGCTGCTTCAATATGCTTTCCTAAATACGAGCATGCAGACTGGATTGAAGTACGGATCCGAGTTTGGAGTCCATTGACGTGTAACTTCACGTAAGCTAGTTGGTGGCTTTTCATCTGTGAGTCTATGTTCGTGGTGTTTTGATGTAGCTGTTGCTGTTGTTTTTGTTGTTGATGTTACTCGTTTGTACAAGATCATTCCTAATGTGTCAAATCTATGTGCAAAGACGTTCTAGAAATGATCGTTTGCAGAGGTACGAACTGAACCACTCAACAAGCATATTACGAAAACTAATAAAAGACGATACATAAAGACGTCGTAATCAAGTGTATCGAACGCCACACTTAAATCTATGAAAAATAGAACTAATAACTTGCCATTGAGTTCGGGTACATTATGAAATTTAGCAAAGGCAAAATGCTTAGCGTTATTTTGTCTGTCTTCACGTTCTGCGTTCAAATTCCGCCGAGGTCGACTTTGCCTTTTATCCTTTCGAATTCGTAATAAAATAAGTACCAGTATGAAAGGTGATGTCGACCTCGGGCTCATTACTGGCCTTGTGATAAAATTTGAAATCATTATATAATTTAGCAAAGGCCATTTCTCTCCTATAAGCTGAAGGATATAGTGACACAAGCAAGTAATTCTCTATGTCTTATAAATAAAAAAGCTTTCCAAAGATGTTCAATAAAGGTAAACCAGACACTGGTCAAATATTCCTTCGGTGTAAAAGTTTTCCTACAACGAATATTAACCCAAGGTGTTATATAGACCTGTGCAGAAATTTGACTAGACAGATTTCAGCAGAGCTTCACCTTCCTTAACTGCTACGAAATCAGATATGGACACGTATGAATTTGTGGAAATTCATTGTAAGGATTTATAAACGAGGTTAGTTTTTAGCTTAAACTTTGCATGAACTAGTATAGTCTACGAAACGGATCTGCATAAACATCTCGAAATAGAGAAGGTTTGCTGGACAAATTACTTTACACCATTTGCTTGACATTATTTTATTTTAGGGTGAAAGGTGGGGAAGCATTGGCGGTGTTCACAATGGTTATATGTTGAGGATCTGGTTGAACTTTTGTCTCACTGGGATACCGTACTCGAAACCCATGTCAGCAAGTTCAAAGAAAGCTAGCGAAAAGGAGAAAGGCTACAGGCACATTATTTGTCATCTGAAACGCAAAATGAATTTATTTCTCTTTGCTCTGATCTCGTTTTGAAACACATAGTCTTTGAAAGATCAAAGACAAAATATTATTCAATAATAGCTGATGTAATAACTGATTCCATACATATTGAACAGACAACATTTATCATACGTTTCCGCTAAAATATAGATTGTGTGTTTAAGAATCAAGAAAGATGTTTATCTTCTGAAGACTTTGTGAGAAAACATGTTCTGAGATTGCAAACATGATAAAAGAAACAATGAATAAAAATGGCATTTTCTTTTAAAAATGAAAAACCATAGAATCGTTCTATGATATCTGGTAATAAATATATAATTAAAATGATACTGCTTTTTAAATAATTATTGGATGGGTGACTCTAAAGTAGTCTCGTTCTAAATAGAAAGTTGCCTATCGATAGCCCTGGCCTGTACTATGTAATGCATACACTTTCACTTGCATTTCGATTACACACTATAACAAAAGATAGCACGATCACGCGGACGCGCACGCATGCATTCGCAAACCTTATATAGGAAGTCATTATTAAGAAAACGAAATATTATTACAAATGTGGAAATTATATATATATCTTTTATCTTTTATTTATTTCAGTCATTAGACTGCGGCCATGCTGGGGCACCACCTTGAAGGGTTTTAGTCAAATAAATCGAATCCAATACTTTTTTTTTACTTATTCTATCGGTCTCTTTGGCCGAACCGCTAGGTTACATGGACTCAAACACACCAGCACCGGTTGTCAAGCAATGGTGGGGAGGACAAACACAAAGTCACTCTCACATGGATATATATATATACATACACCATAGGCTTCTTTCATTTTCCTCCTACCAAATCCATTCACCAGGCTTTGGTTGGCCCGAGGCTATAATAGAAGACACTTGCCCAAGGAACCACGCAGTGGGACTGAACCCAGAAGCATGGTGGTTGGGAAGCAAGCTTCTTACCACACAGCCACACCTGTACCTATATAATATTATATATTATGTTATATTTATCACATCATATATCATATATATATATATATATATATATA
>NC_068990.1:34350182-34351281 GCF_001194135.2 Octopus bimaculoides | reverse complement strand
CTCTCTCTCTCTCTCTCTCTGAAAGTATCTGTCACTACAGTATCGAAATGTGATTGCTTCAGTTAGTAGAATAGTTTCATTTTTAAAGTGAAAGTATTTGACATGAGTGTTTTTGTTTCACTTTTGACACATAATACTTAAATAGTGGAGGAGATATTATGTTGCCGTGGGCTCGAACTCTGCAAGAAGTTAAATTTTTTTTTGACTAAAACACAACTGGAACCCTAAGTAAGGCATGTGTAAAATTTGAATGAAATTGGTTGCGTAGTTCTCGAGTTTTAGGGATTCACACAGACAGACAGACAGACAGACAGACAGACAGACACACACACACACACACACACATTCTCATTTTTATATATAGATATATATATATATATACATACATGCATATATAAATACATATATATATACATATGTACACACACACACACATATGATATATATATACATACACACACATATATATATATATATACATACACACACATATATATATATAAATAACACATATATATAAACATACATGCACACGCGCGCGCATTCACATTCGTTAATCGAATATAATTTTTCCTAGCACCAATACTGGCGGAGTAACATATACATGGACACCAAACTACTTTTAACTAACAACACACAACCACATAAACAATGCGCGAAAATATATTAGTGTAGTATAACTTAGCGACTTCAAAGATATTTACAATTCAATTATTGCAATCTACAAACAGAATAAAATGTTTAAGTGAAAATAAATAATTGAAACAAGTAAATCATGAATTATTTGCCTATAAAAATTAATAAGCTCCAATTTTATATAAACTTTGGTTCAGAACCACTGATTGGAAAATTTTTTATCGAGTAAAATATTTACAGTTTAGAAAATTAGTACAAGATGGATACGATCTTTTCTGCACTTAGGTGCAAGGAAAATTGTTAAGAACAAAACCTAGATTAAGATCAGGTCTTTGTTGATTTGACAAAGGCCTGTGACGCGGTGAATAAGTATGCATTATGGTAGGTCTTGCGTAGGCTTAGCTGCGCAATACATTTCGTGAACATGATAAGGACTTTTCGTGATGACATTGAAACGTGTGTG
>NC_068990.1:34349753-34350082 GCF_001194135.2 Octopus bimaculoides | reverse complement strand
TGTAGTGGCGGACAAAAAACAAGACAGGAAAACAAACAGAAAAGAAAACAGGACAGGAAAACAAACGGAAAAGGCCATGCGGTCAGACGTGAAAAATTATGTGTATATGAACGCTGTGAGGCACGAACTTGAAAGTGGAGCCGAAGTAAGTTCGCGTGTTTGCTGGACCACTGGTGGTAAATAAAATTTCTAAAATTTTCTTTGCTACCCTATAATTTATTAATAATGATAAAATTATTTTTGGATGATTTTCTGAAGGAATTTCGGCATTTTGCATTTTTGTATTTGCTGCCGATTAGGTAAACCGTAAATACGCGGTATATTTTGAA
>NC_068990.1:34347486-34348330 GCF_001194135.2 Octopus bimaculoides | reverse complement strand
TGTGAGTGGATTTGGTAGACGGAAACTGAAAGAAGCCTGTCGTATATATGTATATATATATATGTATGTATGTATGTGTTTGTGTGTCTGTATTTGTTCCCCCAACATCGCTTGACAACCGATGGTGGTGTGTTTACGTCCCCGTAACTTAGCGGTTCGGCAAAAGAGACCGATAGAATAAGTACTAGGCTTCCAAAAGAATAAGTCCCGGGGTGGATTTGCTCGACTAAAGGCGGTGCTCCAGCATGGCCGCAGTCAAATGACTGAAACAAGTAAAAGAGTAAAAGAGAGAGCACTACTACATCCAACACGAACCATGCTACACTACCACCACCATTTCGCCCCCATTTCGCCATCATCACCATCAACACCACCCATCAGCAAATGGAAAATCAAACTGAAAGTAAAAACGTGGAAAATGTCACCATATAGTTGTTGTTGTTGTTATTATTGTTTTTCTTGCTTCTACTATTGTTGCTGTTGTTCTTCTTCTTTCTCCCTTCCTCCCCTCCTCCTCTTTCTTCTTCACTTTCTCCTTACCATTATCATTTTTCTTTCTCCCTTCCTCCTCCTCCTCCTTTTTCTTCTACTCCTCCTCTTCCTTCCTCTTCCTTCTTCACTTCCTTCTCCACCATCATCATCCTTCTTTCTTCCCTCTCCTCCTCCTCCACCTCCTCTTCATCCCCTCTTCCTCTTCCTTCACCTCCTCCTCACCATCATCATCCTTCTTTCTTCCCTCTCTTCCTCCTCCTTCTCCTCTTCGTTCTCTCTTCCTCTTCCTTCACCTCCTCCTCACCATCATCATCCTTCTTTCTTCCCTCTCCTCCTCCTCCTCTTCCTCCTC
>NC_068990.1:34345169-34346402 GCF_001194135.2 Octopus bimaculoides | reverse complement strand
CTCGACGCTCTACCCATTCCGTAAATAGGCTTAAATTAAACCGGAAACTTTAAAAAATATTAACCGAAAATCCTGGCTCGCATTGTCAAGACCAATGCGCACACTTATTTCCTCATAAGTATGCACACATATATCTAAAGTCACACGCACACGTACACGCACGTATATACATACATACATATATCTACACACACACACACACACACATACGTACACACACATACACACATACATACATACATACACCTACACACACGCACACATACACATATACATACATACGCACATACATACATACATGCATACATACATACATGCATACAAACATACATACACATATATATCTGCACTCACACACACATACACACACACACACACGCACATATACATATATATATATATATATATATATATATATATATATATATGCACACGCGCTCACAAACACACATACATAAATACACAATTTTCCACACGTGCTAATAATAACGGTTGGCAGCTTGGCAGGCTGTGTCGGTATAGGGCTGTTACTAGGCAACCGTTCATTGAAACAGGAAAAGAATCACAACAACAAATGAAAACAAAAACAAAAAAAAACATCTCATTCATTGATGAGTTATAAGTAATGGGTGAACGGGTGGACGGACGGGTAGATGGAAGGGTGGACGGAAGGATGGATGGATGGATGGATGGATGGATGGATTGGTTGGTTGGATGGATGGGTAGATGGGTGGATGATGGATGTGTGGGTGGGCGATGGGTGGATGTGTGCAAGAATGAATGAATGAATAAGCGCGTGTTGGGTGGGTGGATGGGTGGATGGAGGGTTAGGGGTTTAAAGTTGTTCTCTGTAAGAGTGAAAGTGAAGAAGAATCTAATAAATAGATGGATCGACAGCCAGAAGACAGACAGACAGATAGGTAGATAGATAGATAGATAGATAGATAGATAGATAGATAGATAGAGAGACTGACAGACATATGAATCGGGGATATTAAGAAAGTGAGACAAAGAGACAATTAGAAAGTGAAAGAGTGAACGAGAAAAAGTAAAGAGAGGGAGAGAGAAAGAGAGAGACCCAGAAAGAAAGAGGGGGAGGAGGGATGATCTGGGGAAGGGGAGTGAGAGGGAGAGAGAGAAATAGAGAGAGAGAGAAAAGCAAAGCATAAAAGAAAAGAAACAGTATTTCTGTAAAGAGAGTGACCAATCTATGGTACCAAGAGAACTGCAGAA
>NC_068990.1:34343552-34344764 GCF_001194135.2 Octopus bimaculoides | reverse complement strand
ATATATATATATATATATATATATAAATGTATGTATGTGTGTATATATATATGTGTATGTATGTATGTTTGTGTCTAAATATATATGTATATGTGTACGTATAAACACACACACACACACACATATATATATATATATGGATGCATTATGTGTGCATATATATGGGGGGGTGTCTAGTATGTCTATCAATATATATGTATGTATAGATACACGCACACACACACACACACACATTTATATCTGAAAGTCATAAACCGAGTACGCAATACTGAATTGGTGGATCAATACTGTCTTCATTTGTGGATTTGGTTCATAACTTTAGGTTTCATGCGTTGGTTAGCACAATTTTCGGATGTAGGTGTTGACACCGATAAATGCGATTTTCTGTACGTGTGACTTCATTACTTCCTGACCAATAAACTCAACTCCCTAGGTTCTACCCACCACAAACAGCACATATTTGCAATCAGTGTAACTTTGAGGTAGTGCTTCTACACTTCTGTGGTTCACCTGCCGGCGGCACAAATTGGGATCGTCTGATAACACCTTTAGCACTAACGACCAAGAAAATGAAAACGCAAACACAAGGTATAGGAACGGAATTAGAACTATAAAGAGCAAGCAAGTTGGATACTGACTAGAGAATTAATTATATTTAAACAAGTCAGAAGTTGTATGACAAGCTGTTAGAATAATCAATTTTGGGGAACTCTCTTAACTTTTACATATGTTTCGGCAGTAAAGTAATCTTCATGCTGATATAGGACAAGATATCTCTGTGTATCTGCTCGCTTGAAAAACTATATCTTTTAAAAAAACGTAAGATCTTCAACAGACTGTAAATACAAGGAGCGAGATTTTTTCTTCATGTCCGCGGGTTACAAAATACACCTTAGCGGAAATTAAGGATAAACCACCGGACACGTCATAAAGCATTCCAGTGTTGGTTTACGTAAATTTTGATATTCATAAGACACGGATTATAGTTACCGTGAAGCTAATTATCTCCCCTGTGTTTCTCTCTAGTGGCATATAGAGAGCCTTCTCAGACGATCTCGCAGCAAATTCAGTATATAAACAAGACATATATTCTGTGTATGTACCATCAATTAATTTTACATTACTAGAGCTGTTTTAATCCATAATTTAGTATGTATATATATATATACATATGTATATCAGGGGATGACAGGAAAGGAATAGGTTACGTAC
>NC_068990.1:34340800-34342986 GCF_001194135.2 Octopus bimaculoides | reverse complement strand
ATATATATATATATATATATATATATACATATGTATATCAGGGGATGACAGGAAAGGAATAGGTTACGTACTACACGTAAAACTCACCGAATGCATATTATGTAACTTTGAGGTGTGACATAGATACATAGATATTCAGTCATACTTCTCTTCGGTGGGTACTTTTCTACTTGTCTTTTAAATGTCCATTGTCGTAATGAGTTCGCCAAAGAAAACCGTCAAAGGTTCATTCATTTCAACAGTCGAACGAGAGCAATTCCTTACGATAATGGGCTTTTGAGTGGCAGATAGAAAGTACCAAAAAAGAAACAATACAAAGCATATATGCAGCACCTTAAAATTTCATAAGAGGTTTTCGGTGTGTCTTTTGCAAAATTCGCAGCTCTTATTACTATATAGTGGACATGTGTAGTGGCGGTCATCTTATAGGGAATTTCTGTCGAATGTGATATGGGACGAAGTATATTGGATACATCGATTTATTAAATTTATTGATCGATTATCATCTACTTTGTGTTATTTATATAAGCCTTTTGCATGCTTGAAGCTAACCAAGTGTCTACACCATGATCATATTGGATTCGACTACTTTAGTATATACATCCATATTAGCAGATAGATAGATAGATAGATAGATAGATAGATAGATAGATAGATAGATAGATAGATAGATATGGGCATAATGCACAACATGGACGCACCTACACATACATACATACATACATACATACATAATACACACACATATATATACATAATACATTCATACATGCATGCATGCATACATTCATACAACCATACATGCACACATACATTGCAGTATGCATACATACATACATTGCAGTATGTATACATGTCTCTACATAGTGAGTACTGGTGGAACATTCCAATAGAAAAAGAGACCTGTATAAGGCTAGATACTGTTGTACGGATAAGGACCACAATACGTGAACTGTTGTAGACATCAGCTGCCTGGCAGATGTGAATGACTCGTCAAAAATTGAACAAAGGAACAACCAATGAGAAACCTCCTGCATTTAAATTCAGACAAATGGCTTTCATTTGTACCCATTATCATAAGTGCCCTGAGATACATAGCTAAAAAGATCTGCATAAAAACCTAGAAATTCTAGGATTCCTCAATAAATAACAGAACAAACTAATTTTCGTTTTAAAAATACAATCGATTAGAGTCAAGTGAAAGTTTGTATAACCTGCCAGGGGTTCCCTGTTTGAGGTGAATGCGTGCACACAATCACATGTACGTCTGGAACACGCGCACATTCATAGACAGTTGTAATAAAGCACGCACACTTCTGAACTGACGCGACAGGCACACTCAGTACATAATTACGAGTTTATCCACAGGCGCAGAAATATGCGCAAGACACAAAACACATATGCACCCATATATGTATTATAACAACCAATACAGGTAACGAGAAAGCCCAACACCTGCCTGACCTTGAATCGCGCAACAGACACAATCCCGCCATTCACCAAAAAGAAAGAAAGCTTATATACTTGTGTGTGTGTTATATTATTATATATATATTATAGTTATATGTATATATGCCTGTTTTTCCACCTATATGTACATTTAAATGTATATTTAAATAATTCACTTTTGGAATTGGATTTCAAAAAGTCTCCAAGATTGTTGTTGTTGTTGGAAAGATGGTAGATAATCTTGTGGGTGTCTAGCAAGTCAGTTGCCAGACTTCTGAACTTCAATGTATCCATGCCTAGGGAAGCAAGACGTTCAGAGTATGGTAGATGCCTGACGGCGGGTATTCGTTTTGTTGCACGTTTCTGAACAGTTTCGATAATTTGAATACGTTAACAGTTACCAGGGGTAGCAAAATTACACTAAAAAAACTAGATATCCCAGCCGCTTTACAGGTTGTTATACCGAGTTAACGTGATATATTTTGAGAATATATGGATAACAACAAATGGAGCAAAACGCATGTCGATGAAAGTTCCTTTAATTCCTACATATATGTTTCGAAACAAGTGAGGGCCATCTCACAAAGAAGAGAGGGCTGCTAGAGCCCTCATTTATTTCTCATCAGGGAGTTCATAATAAAACATGTAATAGCAAGACAAAAACGAAATGATGGGGTAACTTACGAGCTGAGATGTTACATGGTCAGTGACCGTAGGAAGGTTTTCATATATGTGTG
>NC_068990.1:34326684-34332271 GCF_001194135.2 Octopus bimaculoides | reverse complement strand
GTGTGTGTGTGTGTGTGTGACTAAGTATGAATATGTGTGTGTGTACGTCTGCATCGCTGTGTGTTTCTCTCTCTCTCTCTCTCTCTGTGCGTGTGTGTGTGCGTGTGTGTGTGTGTGTGCGTGTGTGTGTGCGTGTGCGTGTGTGTGCATGAATGCGTATGAGTGTGTATGTGTCTGTACGAATGCGTATATGAGCATAGGTGGAAGTGTGTGTATGTGTGTGTGTGTGTGTGCATGAATGCGTATGAGTGTGTATGTATCTGCACGAATGCGTATATGAGCATAGGTCGAAGTGTGTGCGTGCGTGTATACGAGTGTGTGTGTGTGTATGTGTGTGTATATGTGTGTGTGTGTTTGTGCGTGTATATAGTGTGTACATGAGTTTGTGTCGCTGTGTTTGTGAGTTGGTGTATATGTGTATGTGTGTATGTGTGCATGGTTGTACATAGTTGTACATATGCTTCAATATTGTTAGAATTACAGAGCATAATAAGTCCTTCCAAGCAATATTAATACAATAGAGATACAATATGGTGGAAGTCCGTTATAAGTCGACGCACGGAACAATGGAATTAAAATTACCATATTTTACAATATGATAGAAGACAATTGAGGTGCCTACAATACAATAGAAGAGTGAACAATATATATATATATATATATATTATGTATGTATGTATGTATGTATGTATGCATGTAGTTGTGTGTACAGAGTGCCATACACGAGTTGGTGAGTCAAAAATAATTAATACTTAATTGAAATTAAGATACTATTGAAAAAAAAAGCTTTTACTGTTAATGGAAATTTATTCTCAAAAGGGGGAAGGGAGAGAACTCTTAGAATTATATTTAATTTAAATGAAGTTGAGAAATTAGGGGTAGACTGAGCCTGAGTCATTGGTAACCATGGTGACTGTTCTAAGCAAGTTATTGGATGTCCACAGCGAAGTATTAACTACACAATGGCTACCATGATATCAGCTGTTGGCTAAAGAAAACCGCTATAAACAGAAGAAAGGCCTGTGTTGTAAATAGAATTGATTCCGTAATTTAGGAGAGTAACAGTTGTAAAAATAATATCGCAGATAAATCTGTACCGTCATCGTCACAATGAAATGACGTTAAAGCATAAAGACCTCTAGGCGCTTTTGTGATGTCACAATAGCACTGTAGTAACATCGTTACCGCTTGATTATGACGTTACTAAACAATATTGCGTGTGTAACAGTTCGCTTAGTAACACATGTCGTCCGAACAAGTTTGACAAAATCCATCACTTCAACTTCCTTCCCAAATGAGAAAAGGAAAGAAAGAAGGAAAAGAAAAACAGCGAGAAAGAGAGGGAGGGGATGAAGAGAGGAAGACTAGGGCTGGTGAGATTGAGGGGGAGGAGATGTGGGGGACTGTGACTCTACTTAGATCATTAATTGCTTAATCTGATTAGTTTAAGTGAACACATTAATCCGACACCTTCACCGACCGACAGCCAAAACAAATCCATCGATTTTTTTAATAGTTAATTTGCCGTTCTAGATTGGATACCAACAGCTTTTAACCAAAGGTGGCTCTCACACACTCACCTTAACATACACATGCATACAACTGTATACGACATACACATACACAAACATTTTCATTTATGCCTGTATGTATGCGTTTGATGTGTGTGCTGTCTTAGTAAGCAAGATAGACAATGCCTACCAAGACTTAAACCATAAATTAAGTTTTGGTTTTTCTACGGAATCTTGCATTCCATTATACAATATATGTTGCGTGTTCACTTGTAGAAATAATACAAGAAACGAATTTTAAAAAATAACAACGAGACTATTTTCCTCCGTTGAATAATACAGTGGACCATATAAAACATCACGAATTCTGCTGGTTGTATAGTTCATCCATTGTTTGAATAATTCAGCTCGGGTCGTCGTTGGTTACATGTGCTCTGTTAGATTAATTTTGCTCCAGTGAATAACGGCAGAAAAACATGACTCGCCTTCATGAAAATCGTTCGCCCCTCTCTGCTAGATAAAAACTCAGTACAGCCCTTAAAAGCCCTCGCATTTGTTTGAGTGATGCCAATAGTGACTTTAATCTCATATCATCAGCAAGCAGCGAATCCTCCGAAAAGAACCGTCGGACAAATCTTTTGAAGTTATAAAGCCGAATACTGATTTTCCTGTGCCTCGAAAGAAAAGTCCTCGGAGGAAAAAAAAAACAGTTTTACCAATATTCTACTCATTTTCTGATGTGCACCTTCCTTAACCCTTTAACATTCAAACCTACTCAAATATTCTACCTTTTTTCATGTTCTTCTCACACCTACCCTACAATGCCATAGTTTTATATATCTGTAAGGCTGTAGAAACTGTAGATAAGTGTCTCTATGCTAAGAGAACAATAACTAACCAATCAGCTTGATTTCTTTTATTTAGGTACATGGCTTTTATAAAGAGGGGACACCACAAGGACAGACAAAACAAGACATTGGGGTACATATAAAACACATATCGAATGGACTATGACTATGATAAAAAAAAAAATGAGGATGAAATGGCTTACTCGCCCCCCAAAGCAAGCGCCATATAAATTTGTCGTATCTTGACCATTTGAAACACTCTTCTTTGATTGGTTAATTTTCTTTCGGTATAACCCATAATAAATCACGGATTTTTACTAGTTGTATGAATACTTAGTAGTAGTCAGTATAACTGTATTCACTGAGTACGCAGCTTGATACACCGTTGATATTGTGACTATCTGAAGGCAGGAGAAATATCACGAATGATTGAAGATTTTTAACAATGTCCTTAATTAGCCAAGGTTTGTTTTCTCAGCGAGTCTATCGTGATTGCTCGCAGTGACCGGTGCGAATGATAATCGGAAGGGAAATTATATTAAAGCTGGAGTGCTAACCGTCATATGACGGCAAATTTTGGAAGTAGACTTTTGCCAACATGAATGATATCGGCAAATATGGCTTCTTTACAATAATTATAATTTAACTGTTATCAAATTTCTTTGTTCTTATTCAAAATAAAGAAATGAGTGAGAATTTTTTAAAGACCAATATTTATTAGAAACATTTCCTCCTCCTCCTCATCATCATCATCACCACCACCACCATCATCATCATCATCATCCTTCTCCCATCTCCTCTGCCTCCTTCTTCTCCTCCTTTTCCTATATATATATCATTCTTTCTCTCTCACTATGATGCAATGTGTGTAGCCTTCCACCAAGCCTTGTATATATATATTCCTCCTTACTTATAGTAATTATCTCTGCATCTCTCTATTACTCTCTCTCTCTCTCTTTCTCTCTCTCTCTCTCTCTCTCCTTCTCTCTCTCTCTCTCTTTCTCTCTCTCTCTGTATTACTCTCGCTTCTCTATTGCTCCCGCCTTCTCTCTATGAGATCGTGACTGGGGAAGTCAACCAATCAACCAGCCAGCCAATATATATAGTGTCTATTATTAAATAGAGATATTCTACTCGGTTTGTTGTGTTTATATTCCCAGAACGAAAGTTGTGTCAGTCTCGTTATCCGCTTATTAATGAGAAAACATGACGTTTGTTGTTATTTCAGAAATATGAGAAAACCATCATACAGTTTGGCAAGTCTGAAGATAAAATGTTTGTATCTAAAATACAATTGATATTTGTAAAAACGGATAATTTCTATGTATTTGGTGTTATAACCGTAACAAATATCTTATTAATCAAATAAATTTTTGATTTATTAAAACGATCTCCGCCTCTAGGAGGATGCCATAATTAGTAAATGACAATTGTGGCTATCTCCAAATAAGAAGGGTAGATAATCTCAAGAATAAAGAATTCTCCAAAGTTAGCATGACATTAAGGAAAAGGACAGGGTTATTGTCCGGAGATAAAAGAACAGCGCTGGCAGATATTTTCAGTGAAATCTCCTTCACTGGGAAGGAAGTTATATGGCACTTATGGTTCATCTTTAAAACAGGACAGAGTTACAAACGCAAGCCCAAACTGTATATAATATACTTACCCATAAAATACTGTCTGCTGTATTTTAGAAGACGTGACTTTAGGTAGTATGTGGTTGGGTAAGTGACTACGAGTATACAAATCCACACGACCTTGCAAGACGACAATCAACTGTATCAGGCAGAGAATGCTAAGAAGACCTTAGAACTTAGCATCGAAGGCAGATGGATTAACTGCTAAGCACGTGACAGGAAAATCCATTTAAGGACATTCTGCATAGAAGGTCCGAAAGAGCACAAGCAACAAAATTAAATCATAAAGGTTGCCGATCCAAAAGCAGTTGCACCTTTCTCTCTTACTTTTCTTTATATAACTTGACCATTACACTCCACATTTTTATAACAGCTTGATAAAAGTTTCTTTGCATTGTTCTGTATCTCTCTAAGCCCTTGTGGTTAATGTGGTTAAAAGATCATCATCATCATCATGTTGTTGTTGTTGCTGCTGCTGCTGTTATTCTCACACGTTGATCTTAGCACTCATTATTATTATCATTATTATACATCTTGAAACAGCGAGCTGGCAGAATCATTAGCACGCTGGGCAAAATGCTTAGCGCCCTTTCGTCCGTCTTTATGCTCTGAGTTCAAATTCCGCCGAGATCGGCTTTGCCCTTCATACTTTCGGGGTCGATAAAATAAGTAACAGTTTAATACGAAGGTCGATGTAATCGACTCACCCCTGTCCAGAAATTGCAGGCCTTATGCCAAAATTTGAAATCATTATTATCATACATCGTCAGGCGTCGAGCAGGTAGAAACGTTAGCACGCCGGACGAAATGCTTAGCGATATTTCGTCTGTCTTTACGTTCTGAGTTCAAATTCCGCCGAGGTCGACTTTGCCTTTCATCCTTTCGGGGTCGATTAAATAAGTACCAGTTATGCTCTGGAGTCGATATAATCAACTTAATCCGTTTGTCTGTCCTTGTTTGTCCCCTCTGTGTGTGACCCCTTCTGGGTAGTAAAGAAATAAGAAACGTTAGCACGCGGGACAAAAATGCCTGGAGTCATTTCGTTCGTCTTTACGTTCTGAGTTCAAATTTCGCCGAGAATAATGTATATGATACAATTTCGATTCTTTGATGTAGTAGTTGTTTCGCTTACGTCGCTGGTGCTGTTTAGAAAAGCTACGAATATCACATGACTTTTTATCCTGTAAGAACACATACAGCTTCTTACCTAGACCTAATAAGCTATTCTTCGTCATCGTCATCGTCATCGTCATCGTCGTTGTTGTTATTGTTTAGCTCCAAATCAAACCTGATTGAGCAAGCCTATAATGAAGAACACTCCTACCATGGCCAACCCAACTTTTCTCTATCTAGAACTACTTTGTCTAATGTATCCTTTCTTCATTATCTTCTTTCTTTTTTGTTGTTGTTGGCGTAGGCATGGCTGTGTGGTAAGAAGTTTGCTTGCCAACCACATGGTTCCAGGTTCCTTCGTACTACATGGCGCATTGGACAAGTGTCTTCTTCTAGAGCCTCTGACCGCCCAAAGTATATATATATATATATGTGTGTGTACATACATACATAAGTACATACATACATATGTATGTAT
>NC_068990.1:34325512-34326637 GCF_001194135.2 Octopus bimaculoides | reverse complement strand
ATATATATATATATGTGTGTGTGTGTGTGTGTGTGTGTGTGTCCCCACCATCGATTGACGACCGGTGTTAGAGTGTTTACCACCACCACCACCACCACCCCGCAACTTAGCGGTTCGGCAATAGAATTCGATAGAATAAGTTCCAGGATTAAAAAAAATATATAAGTACTAGTCTCGATTTCTTCTACTAAAAAATCCTTCTAGGTGATGCCCCAGCATGGCCGCAGTCTAACGGCTGAAGCAAGAAGTAAAAAATGGAAGATAATAAAAGATAAACGTAATTTGACTGTTATTTCTACCTATTTCTGTGATGAACGGAATATCTGACACAATTCTCATGCGAGGTTAAAATCCTTTCCTTTCAGTTTGCCACGCTGTTCTATAATGCTACTCTGTGTACAAAATCATTAATTAATTTGTAGATGAAAGCTGAGGCCGCCATATTTTCTATCGATTATTTACCTGACTTGAACATTAAATCTTTACTTGAAATGTGTCAGCAAACCAGCTGTTATTTCTTTGCATTTTGCAGCGCACGCGCGCACGCACACGCACGCGCAGACTGATTGACTCCTACGCACTTAAATATGTGAAATACTTTTGTAGACACGTGCAAAAATAAAGAATGTACACATACATGACACGCACATAGTATGTATGTCATTATTCAGTTTATTTCAAGATTTCTTGCCAATAGAGAAAGAGCCGGTTTCTAACCTAGATCTAGAGTACCTACATTGGAATTTCAACATCAACAACAGGGTATTTTTGTACGCATGTATGTATGTATGTATGTATGTATGTATGTGCCGATTTGTATGTTTTATGTATGTATGTAAGTATGTATGTATGTATGTATTTATGTACGTACGTATGTATGTGCCGATTTGTATGTATGTATGCATGTATGTATATATGTATGTATGTGCAGATTTGTATGCTTTATGTATGCATTCTCATGCATATAGTTACATATGCAGACATGCTCATATATATTTAGATGACAAACTTCATGAAAGTTTTACAAATTCTTACAGTTCCAGTGATGGATTGGCTCTGTAGTCTTCGAATTAGCTTTCTCCTTGCTGGTTTTGAGAAGCCTAATTTCTCAAGATTGGTATTTAA
>NC_068990.1:34318118-34325312 GCF_001194135.2 Octopus bimaculoides | reverse complement strand
CTTACAGTTCCAGTGATGGATTGGCTCTGTAGTCTTCGAATTAGCTTTCTCCTTGCTGGTTTTGAGAAGCCTAATTTCTCAAGATTGGTATTTAAGCAGTGTGTGATGGATTTGGATCTGTAGTCTTCGAATCAGCTTTCTCCTTCCTGGTTTTTGAGAAGCCTAATTTCTCAAGATTGGTATTTAAGCAGTGTGTATAAACCTGAACTTGTAATCTGGATAGAGTAACTGCAGAGATTAAAAGGCAGAAGAGCAAGTGTTTGCTGTCTTTCTGACATACTTTTTCTATGATAAAGTTGTAACCATCGGTCATAGAGAGAAGTTGGTGTATATTTTAGATCCAGCCTATTTACTTCACGTTAACCAGGGTTTCATGATCGAAGGCATATTATGTATGTATGCATGTATATGAGTTTATGTGTGTGTATATATATAAATATATGTGTGCATGTAAGCATACGTACATGCATATACACAATATGCAACAGGTATGAGCAACTTGAGTGTGACGTGGATTGTGGTCTGGCAAATTCACACACACACACACACACACACACACACACACACACACACACACAAACATACATACACACACGCGCGCAAGCACACATACGCATGCACACACACACACACGTACACATACACAAACATTCCACACATCATCACACAGGACAAACCAATCAATAATTTGTATTTAGATAACTAAATTTAATTTTCGATTGGCCAACAAAAACATTTCAACCCCAACAAGTTCGTTCAGGTTTTCCAATGTTTCATTTGTATCGGGAAATGTGCTGAATGTTTTCATCTAATTAATCTCTTCTTCTTCTTCTTCTTCTTCTTCTTCTTCTTCTTCTTCTTCTTCTTCTTCTTCTTCTTCTTCTTCTTCTTCTTCTTCTTCTTTTTCTTCTTCTTCTTCTTCTTCTTCTTCTTCTTCTTCTCCTTCTTCTTCTTCTTCTTCTTCTTAGTCTTATTTTTATAACATGGAAACGATTACTCTTAAACTAAAGAAACGTTAATATTCGACAAACTTTAACGTCTGCTGCTTTTGCTTCCAGAAAATAGACATTTCTTTTTTCAGCAAGTCCATCTGCTGCCAACACCCACTGCAGGGGTCGTAGGCGTCTCGTGATCCTGTGACTGATAGTGCTGAGTAGGCACAAAGGTTGCGACATCTGCAGAGATCACAAGACAGAAGAGCAAGTATGTTTGTTGTCTTTCTGACATACTTTTTCTACGATAAAGCAGTAATCGTCAGTCAAATAAAAATAGAAGACAGTTGTAAGTAAATATCTTCCCGATAGGTAAACTATCTTGGCTTACAGTGCAATCTCCTCCTTTTACTGGAGAGTCTGTGAGATAAGGGCCTTAGATTATACTCCGAGTATTAATAACGATTCACTGAAAGAACTTTTCTGGAATAGTCTGTCCAAAACTCTCTAGACTTGCAAAGCTACTGGGATAAGCTGCCGGTTTGGAACAAGCTCAATAGACAATTATGTGCCGCGAAATAGAAGGCTCAGAGATATGTTCCTCTGGTGTCTGCGTATCATAGACTGGCAGAACCATGTAGGTCCGTTTTCAATGTAGAATGGATTCAGCTAGCAGTCAATTCACTAGTGAAGGAAACCCACCGAATTGATTTACTGATGAGGAACAAGCAGTAATCGAAACTGAAAGAACATGGAGGTTTTCTACTTCAAACGAATTCTCATCAACATCTTTAGGAGTCATCTCAAGTAGAACTCGAAGATGAGAAAATGTACTTCGTTGAGAAAATGTACCTCGAAGAATTTTATGAATGGTGAATAAAAGCAACTGGATGAGGATGAAAGGATCGATCCTACAGTTTCGCCAGGAAGTCGAACGAATTTGGGTTTTGAGAGTACACCATAACTCTCAGTGACAGTTAGTTTGTATTATCTTATACACACAAGCATACATATTTATCTGTATGAGTGATATTATATAGACTAATTGAATTAAAATCAGCTTAATGTCTATAACTATATGTTATACAAGAACAGAACTAGGTTCCTAGAAACTGAATATGTTTAGGAAACTCAATAAAGCCTTCTTCAGGCAGCGACAAAACAAAAGAAACTTAGATTTAGCTACAATATATACATATACGACAGCGAGTACATAAGTCGAGAAGTAAATATTCAGTTGAAATATCTACAGCGAAGTTTGTCAAGTACTTTATTCCGTAACTGAAGGTATTAATAGAACTAGTCTAATACGTATAGCCCGTAGCTTATGCTCTTACTCTCATGCTTGTATACAGTCTAGTTAAATTCTATATTTGTTTTATTTTGTTCCCCGCTGAAGAAGGCACTCCTTGTGTTTGCTAAACACATCCAGTTTGCCGAAACACAATTGTGTCCCAATAATATAGGTGTATTTTAATGTATGAACCTCGAGTTGATTTTCAGTTAAGTTAGTATAAGATTATAATATTCATTTATATCGCTTTAGATTCTTTTTCATGAAGTACTTTAGTGGATTCAGATTAGAAATGTATTCCTGGTGGTTTTTATTATTTTTTTTTTTTTTTAGAAATATTGATGCTTACAGTTCCAAGTAGAGATTAAAAACGGAGTTGCTGGCGACTCATTTCGCCGCCGTGATGCTACGCTACAGAGTAAAGATTAAGATTTTCTTAAATTTCTGCAGAACAATTTCGGCAGAGTATATTAACGTCTTGGTTAATATACTCACTGTTGTATGTGTATAAAATCTAACTAAATGCGATTTTCTTTCCTTTTATAAATGTAAATTAGATTTTTGCCCAAGACTATAATCTGTTTTAGAGATAATATTTATCCCCCACTTAAACGCGGATGCTCTGTTCAGAATACTGCCTTTGTCGCTAACACACACACGCGCGCGCCACAAATAGCTTTCTTCATAACGTGTTGTCTTCATAGGAACATTAATGTTTCCACCACAGTGTCAAGTTACTTTGTTTTAATTATATTTTCTTTAATTGACTTTTGACCCTACCTTTTTTGTTTGGTAACGTGAATGGATTTTTCGTCAATATCAATATTTATTACTTCAATTTACAGGGAAGTTTTTCTTTTCTATTTTTTCTCTCTTCTTTTCAATGTTTTTTTTCCCAGAGATACGTGTTGTACATAACACCTGGTGCTGACACATTATCAGTGAAGTGTACATGTGCTGTAATACATAATTTATGTCAGGTCTGTTCGTGTCTGTTTGTCGGCATATGTTTAATATTATACAACACAACAAACTTTTGATTTCCACCGTACATTTCGGTCAATGCTTTATCAATTCTCTTCTTGACATAGTAAATTCTTCTTCTTCTTCTTCTTCTTCTTCTTCTTATTATTATTATTATTATTATTCTTATTATTATTATTATTATTATTATTATTATTATTATTATTATTATTATTGTTATTGTTGTTGTATAAAGGCGGCGAGCTAGCGGAAACGTTAGCACGCTTAGTGGCATTTCGTCTGTCTTTATGTTCTGAGTTCAGCTTCCGCCAAGGTCGACTTTGTTTTTCATCCTTTAGGGGTCGATAAAAGAAGTGCCAGTTACGTACTGGGGTCGATGTAATCGACTAGCCCTTCCCCACGAATTTCAGGCCTTATGCCTATAGTAGAAAGAATTATTATTATTATTATTATTATTATTATTATTATTATTATTATTATTATTATTATTATTATTATCATTATTATTATTATTAATATTTATAGGATTGAGGTAACTCCTCCAGAAAATATAGAAGCAAAAAAAAAAAAAGAGTGCCATTGTCATCAAGTGAACGATACTTCGACATCTCGTGTATCTTCCACAGGTTCAAAAATAAAATTTATCAATCTACTTCATTTCGGTTAATATTTATTGGAAGACAATGGCACTCATGTTTCCAGAGGTGAATTATTCAAACATCGAAGAAACTTCTCAGCACATGGCTATGATGCTCCTCACTACTTCTGCTCGTGATCAGATATGCATATATCGTCAGTCACCAGGGGACATGTTCAACTGGTTATGGTCAAACAAATGACAAACAAATCTGTGGTATTGAGCAAAATATTTGTTGTAGTCCATGATAACACTTCCAAGTTAAGGTCAGAAACCACGAGAACCACTGCTTGATATTGCATCAGGGCATTTATTATTATTATTATTATTATTATTATTATTATTATTATTATTAAAAGAAGGTGGCGTGTTGGCAGAATGTTTAGCACCATAACAGAATGTTTAGCGGCATTTCGTATGTCTTCACGTTCCAGGTTCAAATGCCACCGGGGTCGACTTTGCCTTTCATCCTTTCGGGGTTGATAAAATAAGTACCAGTTGAGCGCTGGATCGACTTAATCGACTTAGCCCCACCCTCGAAACTGCTGACTTTGTGCCAAAATTTGAAACCATTATTATTATGATGAGTGAAATGGTCATGGTGATACAGAACCAGACATTAAACGTTTCGTATCTATTCGGTGCCTCACTGTTTTGAATTAAACTTCACCTTTCATCCTTCCTTTAACTGCTTTACTTATTTCTTTAATGCCCACAAGGGGCTACACACAGAGGGGACAAACAAGGACAGACAAACGGATTAAGTCAATTATATCAACCCTAGTGCGTAACTGGTATTTATTTAATCGACTCCGAAAGGATGAAAGGCAAAGTCGACCCCGGCGAAATTTGAACTCAGAACGTAAAGACAGACAAAATACCTTTCGCCCGGCATGCTCACGTTTCTGCCAACTCGCCTTCCTTTAACTGCTTTACTGATAAGCTTTCTCACAGTTCAGTGTTACATCTTGTCTCCTAGCAACACCGCCAATCATTAGGGGTTTCAAATCCACTCAGGTCAAGTTTCGTAATAATATTTCCAGCCACTTACAGATGTCTTCTTTTGCGAAAAGATTCAGTGCTGTTTATATTCACATACACTCAACATATTTTACTTTTTCAACTGTCTTACTTAATCGTTGAGGATTTTCCAATCACAATATGTACTCAGAACGAGAGCGTGGATTCAATGAGAAGGTGGACCAGGATGCCTAATTATTGTTTTCTTTTCTACTCTAGGCACAAGGCCAGAAATTTTGGGGGAGATCGACCCCAGTACGCAACTGATATTTAATTTATCGACCCCGAAAGGATGAAAGGCAAAGTCGACCTCGGCGGAATTTGAACTCAGAACATAAAGACAGACGAAATACCGCTAAGCATTTCGCCCGGCGTGCTAACGATTCTGCCAGCTCGCCGCCTTGGACACCTAATTGGTAATATGAAACTAAACGTTCCAAGATACTCTGAAACTGATATTCCGGATATTTAAGTGAACTGACGCAGTGTAAAGCAGAGTTCTTTCTAGCTCCAGAAAATAAGGAGACTCAGCAACGGATTCGAACACGTGGTCCATGTGCAAGTTCAATGACTCAGCCATACCGTTCTTACTATATTTAACTTTATAACATTGTTGGACCGTTATTAAGATTTTCTTTAGTTCCTTTTGGATTCTTGTACATTTTTGAGGAGATTTCTAGAAGTTTTTCAACAAAACTCCTCTCAGAGAATCTTTCTATTTATCATTCGTGATACAATTACTTTACAGAACAAACAACCTTAGAAGATATCATAGTTAGAGTCTGCGTCCAAACACTCAGCTCAGTACCATCATGTTTTCATTTGACCCAATACAATTACCAATAAAGTTTATAATCTCTGTAATCCAGGAACAACACCGACTTTCCAGACACTGATAGTCCGGAATCTCTTTTAATCCACACTTACGAGCTCGAACTTCAAATAACTGCGGTCACCAGACTAGTTTACTGGGCGGCTCTGTTTCACAGTACCGTGTACTGTACAGGATTAAAGACCTTGTGTTATTTATACTAACGTAGGTGGCCAGCTGATAGAATAGTTATCGCACTGGACGAAATGCTTAGCGGTATTTTACCCGTCGCCACGTTCTGAATTCAAATTCCACCGAGGTCAAGTTTGCCATTCATCCTTTCGGAGTCGATAAAATAAGTACCAGTTGAACACTGGGTCGATGAAATCGACTCATCCCCTCCCACAAAATTGCTGCCCTTGTGGCAAAATTTGAAACCATTATTTATTACTAATGTACTGGTACTTGTATTTCATTCAATTATTAAAGTAAATTTAATGTGTTTAATTTAGAGTGTGTTGAACAAGACGATCGCCCATAATATAATATATATTAATATAATATATATTAAGCGTCTGTAATTCGAAAAGCTTTGGAAGCAGAGGCTTTGAAGAATTAAATGTTGTACCTGTATACGCGCATGGTGATAATAGTACAGAATGGCTGAATGGTTATAGAATTTGCCTCGCAACAGCGGAGTCGCAGGTTCTACTCTATAAAGTGGTATCTGAAGAAAATGTCATTTTCTTTAGCTTCTAGTCTTTTAATACCTTCTAAGTGAAATCGGGTTGACCAAAACCATCGGATGGATGATAATTGTAATTCAAAAGTGTACCCTTGTCATACACTGTATTACGCTGATTCTGTTCGTGAATTACGTCAATGGTACATGTGTCTGTAGAATTCTGGGCCACTTATAAGTTACTTCAATAAGCAGGGAAGCTAGTTGGCACAAAAATTCAATCCATACTGTTGAAATCGACGGAAATCTATCCATATTTTGTGCAATATTATTTACATATCTAGGTATTCAGTGACTAGTTATAGGATATATTGCCAATTAGTAAACTTCCTTGTATAGTATATATTTGCTCCTGTTCTTTACACGTTGTTTCATTGGATAGGCAATTCAGCAGATTGAACTGAATCCGCATCGTCGAATCCGACGGATATCCATCCATCTATCCGTGAATACATATATATAAATATATATATAGAGAGAAAGAAAGATAGACAGACAGACAGAAGTTCAGTAACTAGTTAAGGGATGTACTGTCATGTAGCAACATCCCTATATTTGGGGTTGACCCTGTAATCTCGTTTTTCATATTCCTTCTCCGAATACAAATCATACCTTTCTAAATATAGACTTTTTATTTTCGATATTTGACTGCAAATTGTACGTTTCTTTTTTATTTTGTATTTTTAGAATACTACAGTTATAGATCAGTAGAACTCAGGATATATATATATATATACACACACTCATATGCATATATATATATATATATATATA
>NC_068990.1:34309929-34318075 GCF_001194135.2 Octopus bimaculoides | reverse complement strand
ATATACATATGTGTGTGTGCATATATATATATGTGTGAGAGAGAGAGATGTATATGTACGTATTTATTGTTGGCAACAGTGCTCTGTTATTGAATCAACTTTTCAGCAATCTATTCTGAGGTCATTTTTTAAAGATATTCAATATTTTGGCTAAGTTTTCTTGTGAAGTATCCAGTTTCGAGAGCCAAACTTCTTGCTTTGCCAAATCCCTGTTTAACTTAAACCCCATCCGCTTCTTGCCTTTTAGAATGTTCTCTGATTTTACAGTGGAAATCACCCTCTATTTTCAATCTGTCCCTTCTTAATTGATTGTAAAAGTACCAGTTATGATATAGGGTCGATTAAATCAAGTAGTACATGCCATAGCTTCTGGTTTTGTGGCTTTCTACCAGTCTTATAGACTACTTCTATCACAACTGCACGAACTATTTTAACTCTCTTAACCAACATATATTGGTATATCAGGCAAAGGCAATCTTCGCATTGTTTACGTTAGACGTATTCGGATATGAAATGTTGTAACAAATCAGTGCTGGCTTTAATTGTTATTGAAAATCTGTAGAGATCACCTTAAAAAGTTTTCTATATCATTTCGAGATCTTTGAAGTTGACGAATTTTCAGCTTATCTCAGGCCCCCGGATATGGTTAAAATGTCTATCAAAGTAGATAAATTTTCCTTCGTGTCTTCATATCTAGACAGTACACTAGATTTCTCTGTCTCTGTTGGTCAGTGGTTCTTAACCCGAGCATTTACAACTCGTTGTGGGTGTTCTGAGTTCCAAAGAGGACGGTAAATACCAAGTGGGTGTTCAAAAGAGTCGAGATTTTTATTAGAAAATATTTAAATCAAGTTCAATGTTTGTTTTAAACACGTTTAAAAAAAACTGTTGTCGAGATCAAATTATTGAATAGACGAATGAGTTATCAGTGAACAACATGGCCATAGTCCAATATAATTTCATTATATATCTTCGTTTTCTTTAATTTAATTATTTCCATAAACTTTACAGATGGGGTAGGCTGATGAAATGATATTAGAAAATAAGGATAATAATAAACTACACAAAATTAGCTTGTTTGATTAAAATTGTTTCCTTCTGACCTTTGTTTTTTCTCCTAAAACATGGAGAAAAGATGTTTGCAAATCGCTATTCGATGTAAGAAGTTTCTGAGCTACAAGAATTTGTGAACCACTGATGTAGGTGGACAAGTGTGTGTTCTAGATTATCGTAGTTGTATCATTAACACAAAGCGACTTCCAGCGCTGGATTAACCATTAAGCAAAATAAGCACGTACTTAGAGCATCAAGGGAAGGAGGTGCACCACAGAAATGGTAAATGGTTTGCAGTACAAAAGAAATCACTTTAAACTTGCTAAAATAATATTCGGGATGCCTTTATCTCTTCTAAGTATAGATGCAGATGTGTTGCCTAAGATTAATTTTGAAGATCTGATCAAAGACTTTGCAATTCAAAAAAACAGGAGGAAACTTTTCAAATGTAAATAAAATGGAAGTAGACAAAAATAAACGTTATTTTCCCTCTTACTGTTTTGTTTCGTTTTGAAGAAATTTTTTAAAAATATTTTATGGTTTGTTATTGTTTATATTTTGAATTACATAATCTTTTATGGGGGCACCAAAATCTTTTAAGTGCTTAGGGCCTCGATGGGTCTTAATCCGGCCCTGGCGACTTCACATAATATCATTTCATATCATTTCGGTTTTCATCTAAAATGTGCATTTCTCTCTCATGCATACATGCATGAGGTTATGATTTATAAGAATTGTTCCTAATAATAAATGCAATGAAGAGAAATAATAGTATTCCTAAATATATTGTGTCATCCATTTAGTTTCTAAGTTGAAAAAGTGGCCAAGGTGAACAGTTTATTGTCAATGCAGATACTAGAATTTCAAGGCAGCATCAGGTATTTCTGCTAACAACAATGGTAAGCGGTAGTGGGATAGACGATTCTGTATCGCAGTGGACATCAGGTTTCTTGGATCTTTTTTGCTGTCACAGTTTTCTATGATTTAATTTTGCTCCAATTATTTTCAAGTGTGTTGTACTGATTCAATTTTGTATGCTAATTATGAAAAATGAAATTAAATTTCGCGTACTAAATTGATAAATAAAAAGTTAATAGCTTTTAAAGTTTGCCATCGTTGAGTAATTTTAGCCAATCGAAAGCTACAGACGTATTGATGCTTGTTTCCAGGCACAAGAGAAACTGTAGTCTGCTGCCCAAAAACCATCACCACTACTTGCATGTTCTTTTAGCCTATGTATTTTCTTTGACGATGGATCCAACCTTAACCCTAACACTAACGAAGTTTTTGGTTTTTTTCTTTCTGTAATTTTTCGAAAAAGATTTCGCTGAGGATTTTTTCCTTTTTTTTTTTTTTTGTTATTATTTACATGTCTGTTCGACCGTTTCACGTGACTGCTCATTAAAACTTCTTACGACTTTCGTCGTCGTAATGTTTTACTTTCATTTTGTGATAGACAACTATCACACAGAAAATGCCAGCTTCCAAATCTTTTCTGATTGAGTGGAAATATCAAACTTTAAACCTCTGTAATACTTTTCTAAAAATTTTCTGGAATAAAAGAATCACAAAATCAGATTCAGCGTGAAAAATAACATCGATGAATCTGAAATTTTACACTTAATTTTAAAATTTCAAAACCTCTGACAGCAACAGAAAAGATCTGAATTTTATTATTAGATTCTGTTCCAACAGGACAAATGAAATAAGTAGCAGTCGATTTCACCGACTTCACACACATTCCCTAGTCTTAATGGATGCAGTTAAATCTAAATGAGAAATAATTATTAAAACAGAGGTCGACAAAATCAACAGACGACCCAAGCAGATGTCTTGCAATGTTAACTTTCATTCATGAAGAACCGGATTTCACATTCCGCCGGAGATCCGCTTCGCTTTTCATCTATTTTGGAGCGGAATTGATAAAATAATGTACTATGTCCATTCGCTCAAATTGTACTGCAACTTTCCGTGTAAAATATCCCTTCTGACTTGTTCAAAGATGGTTATCATTAAAGGAAATAAGGAAACTGCAAAGACATTGTTGTTTTGGCGTTTCAATGTCAAATTCTGATCTGGTGTCTAAATACAAACAACACATCGTCCAAAAAGAATAGTCGGTATTTAGCTGAAACCAAAAAAGTATTGAAAACCATCAAGTTTAGCTCTGCTGGACACGTCTTTTATTCCGAGTGAAGAGAGGAAGGATATTGTTCACCAGAAGAGTAATGAAGATAGAATGCAGGGTTCAAGTATGCTGGACTAATATTAGGGGCCAACAATTTAGAAACAAATGGAAAGTTTAAAATTTATAATAGATCAATATTTTCGTCTCGAAAACAAAAATTGCTGTTGGAAGGAGTGAGAACAGCATGATGATATCAAATTGAATACTTTTACCTTAAGATGGTTGAATCTGCGAGAGGCGTAGGAGGGAGTCATTTGTAAAACGATGATAGATTTCTTGGCAGTTATTGAAGACACCAATATTGCTACCAGTCACTTGGTTATATACGAAATAATAGTTTTCCAGTTTTGTCTGCGTCTAACACAGTGGATTTTCATCGAAGAATCCAACCCAATATTAAGTTATCAAGGCGAGATTTTTTTTTTTTTTATGGCCGTGCCACTGCTTTCGACTGTAAAGTGGTACCTCTTCAATGCGAAGCATATAGCAACAAGTGAAAGCGCGTGGCTTAGTGGTTAGGGCATTCGGCTCGCGATTGTAAGGTCGTGAGTTCAATTTCCGGCGAGGCGTTGCGTCCTTGAGCAAGACACTTTATTTCACGTTGCACCAGTCCACTCAGCTGGCAAAATGAGTTGTACCTCAAAGGTGCATTTCAAAGGGCGGGCCTTGTCACGCTGAGTCTCCCTGAGAACTACGTTGGGGTACACGAGCAAGCTGTTCCGTTGATCGTATCAGCTGGGACCCTCGTCGTCGTAACCGACGGAGTACTTCTATATAGCAACAAATGATTTGGTACCTTTTTGCTGTAAGCTATATTACACCCTGTAAAAGTGTATTACCTCTTAACTGCAGTGTATATATTACAGCAACAGACTCGCATAAAAAAAAATACAAACATGACCTTTTGGCAAATACACACACAATTCGTATAATTGCAGCTCACCTAATTATCGTTAAAAGCCCTACTAAAGAGATTATTAAAATCAATTTCACTTGTCAAAAATTAATCATTAATATAGAAAATCCAACTAGCACTTACTTCTATATAAGGATATGGATACAGGGATCAGTAATACTTCTTCCCTTAACATATAGTTCAATGAGATTCAAGATGAACTCATTAATTTAGAGAACGCTAAACTGTCAATTTCATAACATAAGAGCATAAAGTCATTTTTTTTTTCTTTCTTATTTATCTGGCAATTTACCAGTTCTTACATCCGGAAACAATAGTAATAATTTTATTTCTAAATTAAACACAAGTTTAGGAAATTTTAAGGTGGTTGGTGGGGTGGTTTAGATCAACTACAATACTTGGTTTGTACTGAACTTGTAAAGTTGAGGAAAACTTGATCTCGGCGATTTGATGTCAGAACCTACAAGCTAGAATAACCCCACTCTCACTCTCTTTCACACACACTATGTGCAGCACATATATCACACAAACTTCATGCATATTCCCAAGTAAAAACGAAGTGACTTGACTTGATAGATAATTTATTATTTGACGCAGGAAATGGTGCGCTTTACAACCGGTGTTGGTTTGTTTACGTCCCTGATTTTTCGGCATTTTGGCAAAAAGACACCGATGGAACAAATACCAGGTTAGGTAAAAAGTACTGGGGCCGATTTGTTCGATTAAAACCCATCAAGGCGGTGTTCCAGCATGGCCGCAGTCTAATGACCGAAACAAGTTAATGGTAAAAGATAAGTCAATTCTCAACTCGCTCGAAATCACATCGTAAAGGGAGGTAACTAAATACCAAAAATCATTGTTCAGCCCAATTCCTGTTGATATTTCGATGCTTCTGTTCAACCCAAATCGACACCAATTTCCAGCTGCTTTTTTTTCTTAATGGCATCAAAAGAATGAAAGGCAAATTTGACCCTGTCCAAATTTGAACTCAGATTAACATAAAATGCTCAAAGGTTGTTACTATGTTCTTCTGGCTATAACAACATGACCTTTAATAAACACATTTTTCACAGCCGAACTATTTAATTTTTTGATGATGATTGCTTCATCTTGTCAGATGATAGTTGTTTCACAGATAGTGAAACATCTGTACATCATTGAATTTAAGTGACAAAAGCTTGTACATCACTTGTGACACTCCTTTGGTCACCACAGTAGATTCCGGTGATTGCAAGATGCAGCACCAGTCATTGTAACATGGTTGGTATTCTTTTAACTGAAAGTTTTGTCAGAGTATCTTTCTCTTAGAAGAGCTGCCTTGATCACGGCTTTATCAAAAATAACAAGAGCTTCCTCTAGCCCTGGGAAATCCATTTAACCCGTAGATGGCGCCCTGACAGGAACTACCATTCTGGATCAGAACAGACATAGTACTAATGGTAATTAAGGGGGTAACTCCACCCTGCCACTGCAGCTCCAGCACTGGAGGCTCACCACTGGGTGCTGTTTAATGTTATACCCATACATAAGTACATACATATACAAACACATGACAACATAAATATGTATGTATTTATGTATATATACATACATATACATATTCATGCATACAAATATATACACAGAAGTGTTAAGAAAACAAACACAGCACATTTTACCAACTCATTCAATCAGAAATTAATGAGTGAAATTAATTAACTGCTGGTCACACTTGTCCAGCAAAGCCACTCTTAAAACTGACATGGTGATATTCTCTTCCTAGAAGGATTCACAGAGAAACTGCCAGTATTTCGAATTCTAAGTGAATACACACACACACACATACATATACATATATATACACACACATACATGCACGAGTATAAACAAAATACAAATAAACAGATGTGTGTGTGTGTGTATGTACATATATACACACACATATATGTAAGTATGTATACAAGTGTGTGAGAGTGTAAAAGGACACATATGAGACAAAGATAGATAGGAACTGATAACAATATAGTCATATATACAAATAGAAAGAAGACACATCTATAATGTATATACATATGCAAAACTTTTATATACATATATAAAACTTGTTTATAGGCACTTTTACATTATATATGTACATAAAAAGACGTAATCTCACCAACATATACAAATTTACAAAAATACAAATCAACTACCTTCGTACACACATAAGATATTTATATACATGTCCGTATTTCATATTCTTTTACTTGTTTCAATCAGTTGACTGCAGCTATACTGGGCCACACAAAATATTTGTATACATGTATGTATATAAACATAGACATATATGTACACACATGCTCAAGAAGTGTGTGTGTGTGTGTCCAGTTCTGTGATATTGAATAAGAACTGACTTAGTAATGCTCCTATGTTTCCCATGCCTGCATAAAAAAATAATGATGATGCATGCATTCCATATTTTTACAATATAAATATTCATAACATAACTATCAATGTTTTATTATAGAAAGCTTGAATTTGTCTTCTTGATGTGATTCTGTTAACACATTTAAGTACCAGTGAAATTTTGTCAACTGCCTCCATCAGGAACAGAGCTCTGATGTGACACAATTTGAGCATTTCAGCAAGGAAATTGGCTTCCTAAAGATATGATGAACCAGTGTAATAAAGGTGAGATTCTAGAATTATTGTAGCTCGTTTCTGTAATCAATATTTTATAAGTACAGTGAATTTGCTAAGGGGGAGAGGAAAATATAACATTTTCAGCAGAGTCTATCATCAAGGAAAAATTGAAAGATGGACTGTCTGAAAGAAGATTTTCCACTCCCAACAGCAAGTTCATTGTACTCCTTTAATTGATTTTACTATAAGTCTTGCCGACACAGACCAACACTAGCCACTTTCAAGTTTGTATACCAACATCAACTGGACCTATATTCCTTTTGAGACACCAATTAACTGAGACAACAATTTTGACAAGTATCACATTTTATTAGTAACATACGAATTTAGTTTGACCTTCTTTTTTTTTTTTAAATCATTTTGCATTTGTTTACAGACCATATTTTCATATTCACTCTCCAGTGACCTAGCATATTTGTGCAACCATCATTTGCTTAAATTTATTCACTCGAAATATCAATTTGGTTTCGGTGGATTATTATTTTTTTTTTCCTTCTTTCAACAAAATAGAGTCCAGGTAAATGGTAATGGCTGTTTGCTATTTTGCAGAAACAAAAAAATGTTTAGTTAAATAAAAAAAAAAAGTGGGGGGAAAATCATCTGAGATAAAAAAAAAAAAAAAAGGATTTAAAAAAAAAAAAACTGAAATTATGCAACTGATAATAAATGCAATAAAATAGGAAAGAAAAAAGAAAAGAAAAAAACAAAACAAAAAGAAAAGATCAGCAACAACCAAAGGTCGAAGAAAAATTGTTTATTGAACTTTTAGTAGTGGACAGTCTATATAAGGGAATGTCTTGAGGAAAACTGACAACTGCATGACTTCAATGTTGAAAATTACCCTTTTGTTTTTGTGCTCTTAATAGCAAGGGTCCTATATGGATTACAGCCATTTCAGTTTTTTCTTTTTCTTCTGACTTTATAAGATACAAGCAAGCAAGTATTAAACTGAGAACCTTAAACCTAGAAATATTCATTACATACAACACATGCATACATAAATTACATTCATACTTAGGGTGTTTACTCCTCTCAGCATAATGTAGGTTAATCTTTCTTGCTTTGAACTTTATCAGATGATAAAAAAAAAAAAAAAACCAAACTAATTTTGTATCTCATCTGAATATCCATTTATCTTAACCCTTTTACATACGCATCACGCTGTTATAGTTAGAAATGCTTTTTTTTTTAATCTAGAAGACCGAAGCGGTGTAACTAGCTACAGCAACACCAATAAATACTTCTGTTTTCTCAAACACAAAACATACCTTCCTGATGTTTACATTTTACTTCAGATTTTCCAGGTTTAACTTAGCAATGTTCGAATT
>NC_068990.1:34301088-34309919 GCF_001194135.2 Octopus bimaculoides | reverse complement strand
AAAAAAAAAAAAAAAAAAAAGATTGAAAAAAAAGACTAAAAAGATTTTTCCTCTGACTACTACTGTGTTGAAACTCTATATAAATATAGTGAGTAAGCAAGTGTAAGCAAATAACAAGACATTAAAACTGATGGTTGCTAATTTCAAATAAGATATTTTAAATTGGAAAGTGAAAAGTGATTAAAAAGACAAACTCACTAGGTTTCCCAGCCAGTGTGGCAAATGATCTTTTATAACTGCCATCTTACCAAGAACATGCATTGAAGTTACAAAACTGCCAACACTCATCCCACTGTACTCTTAATGATGTTATGCTAATGGCTTTAGAGATTAACATAGCTTGCTTCCTTACTTATAATTGCTAAACCATCTTAATCTAACACAACCATGGGTGTTTTGCATATCCAGCGATGTAAATGCAGACGAATGATGATATATAAAATAGATGAACCATTTGCTTTTTTTTTTTCTTCCACCTTAAATTTTGTTAATCTTTATGCTTGTACACAGATTTTTAAAAAAATGTTTGCAGTTCCTATATATTTTTGTTCAACTATAAATTTCACTTAGTTTTGATACATCCGTCTGAAGCGTATACACAATATTTTCTATAAATACCTCCAGTGATTAACAAAATAGACTCTTGCAATGCAGAACTCCCCTAGTAAATATACTCTTGTATCGCATACTTACTTTACAGGACTCCCCCAAGCAAATAGCTTAGTGAACCAATAACTAATTCCCCAACAGATTGTTTTTTTTCTTTCTTTTTAAGCTTAATATTCATTTAAGACATAACGGACGAAATAAAGACTTTAAATGTTTGGTCTCTGGTAGGTAGCACAAAACAACATGCAAAATTGAGGCAATATATAGCTTACAGGGACTGGTTTTAAGCTTTGGCAACAAACGACAAACGTCAACAGATAAAACTTCCAATATTAAAATATTCATATGAAAACCACTAACAATTGCTGGCATAATACCAGTTGTTTTACAACATTACATAAATATTTAAACATACAATGGCGTAACAGTTATTTCAGATCAGAAAAAGTGGGCAGTTAACTAATTGTAAATTTAGTAAGAAAAATTACGATATATGTCAAGTGCCATACAAATATATATAAGTTGAGAGGCACTGTATTTTCTCAAGAGGATTTAATAGAAAAAAAAAAAAAAAAAAAAAAAAAAAAAAAAGAAAGAAAAATAACTTTCAAGTTGGTACCAATTTATAATTCAGATATTCAACATTTATCTATCATGATACCAAACACGTAATCGCATCAGTCACTAGATCACATGTCCAAATGTTGTAGCTCATGAACAACTCAGGAAAATAAAATTTCGCAATATTTCATTTTAACAATAACAGCTAAATTGTTCAAGAGCGCCAGTCAAATATGATTTTAATAAACTGTAAAATTTCAGATTTCATAACCTAAAATAGAAGATAAAGGAGAGTTTTCTTGTGACTAGAACAAATGTAGTTTTAAAACAAAGAAATACATTTTTAAGTCTTTGATATGAATATCAACAAATACAGACTTAGATGTACTTTTTCGGGTTTCAAGCAGTCATCTTAAAAAATATTTTGAAACCATCTGTAACGTCCTTCTGGAAATATTTTGACTTAACACTTCACATAAGATAAAGTGAAGCGTTAGCCAGCACGGATCCATCGAGCAGGCAAGTATTTTAAACAATCCATTTGATGTGTGAGCACTTAAGTCAGCAGTAAAAATCTGGGATTTTAATTAGAGGAGATTAAACTTAAGGCTAATGTAGACATTGCCTAAACAAGAGGCGATAAGATCAATAAACCTGCCCCAACAATAAAGATAATATGGAAAAGTTTCTTGTAATACTTGCTCAAAGTCTTACTAGCACTAGTGGTCTTGGAATAATTAGTTTTGTGCAAACTGTAGATTAACGAATATGATAATGATTTATATTTTCGCTCAGATGATTATTTAAAAATTAACTGAATTCCACTTAATATCTCTACAAGTAATTAATAGAAAGAAATGTAAAACACTAAGTAATTATAAATCTAGTGCTCTAGCATTTTGTTACCATGTAAATCTAATAGTGTCACTAATGAAATGGAACAGAGAAATAACGAACAGTAGTAGCAGTGCAAATAGTAACATGAGTAGCAACAGCTACAGTTATGGCAGAAGAAAAGAAAAACAAGAGTTTGAGAGTTGAAACTGTCTATGGAGAAGGCAGTTTGCAACAACAACAACAACAACAACAACAGGAAACTGATGTCAATGGATGAGAACATTTGTTAGCAATGATATCGAAGAAATGTTATGAGAATGATAAATAGTTCAATCCACTACCTGATTAAATAGAAATAAAACAGCAAAACATCTCATTCTTCTCTATTCAATACACTACATGGTATAAAATGGTTCAGAAAAGATCAGCAGTTTATAAACAGCAAGTCTTGAAGACTGCAGTTAAACTTTCAAGACTATGTTTCTGCAGGAACAAAGCCCTGAATATAGTAATTTTTTTTCCTCTTCTTCTTCATGGCAAGGTTTTATTCGGCAGTGGTTCTAGCACCCTTAGTCTGCGACAGTTATTAAAAACAAGTTTTATAAATTGGACTCCAGTCAATGTAACTATCTGTTCTGACTGGTCTTATCGCATACATTACATAGACCGAAACACCTTTTCGGTATTATGTCTAATGTTGAATAACAATGAAATAACTTGCAACCAATAATGGCCAACACTGAACTAAAAGTATGATTTAACAAACATGGAATCTTTAAAATGTAGCATATAAAGAATTTGAAACATTCATATTGTCTGTTGATATCTAGATAGTACAAGTAGACAATTAGTCAAAGGTTTGCCAAAGAGTCCAATACACAGAAAGAAATTTATAGTTTCACATATCACTAATTTACCACTTATATGGCAGAAATATCAATTAGTATTGAAAAGATAAATCCTTTTTGTCCAGAATTCAGTAACTAAACGAGAAGTATTTTGACGTTTTACAGAAACTTTCCAGTAGGCAATGAAACTAGCTCAAGTGCAGATTGAAAGTGAAAAAAATAAACAAATAAAACTAACTAATACAGAGTGACTAGAGAGAAAATGGAGAAGAAAGTCTCTTCCAGAGTCAGAATAGGTAGGAGAAAATAAAGATAAAATAGAATTGGTTGGATAAGGATATATTCGATAGTATCTTAAATGATACCTACCCGTATGTATTAATCTGAATCATTATGAAGGATAGGAATTCATGTTAATTTAGGGGTTTGTACGTCAAATATTTTAACAATAAATCCTCCACCATATTGTGAGGTAGTTGAATTATCTCTCATAATCTAGAGTTGTTCAAATTTTGTACTTATAAGTACAATTCAGAAGTGGACGTGGTATATCAAATCTTTATATTCTTTTAAGAACTAAGCTATCGCACCCTATGACAAGAAAGAATATCCTCTCCTTGTAATACTTGACATAATTACAGCAGCTATATAAACAGATTTCAAATAGAACTCTAAAGTATTTCAGTATCTTGTTCGAATATGCAGTGATAAGATAGAAAGGAACAATGAATATTAAGGAAAGCAGAAAAATTAAATTAAACACAATGAAGGTTCATTTGATTAGGTGGTACAGCAATTTTAGAATATTAATATTCGGCTGGTTACTTCTATAAAATACCATCAATTTTTCTTTTTGCTAAGTCTTTTTAACTACTAGTACACTTATGAGGAAGATTCAATAATATCCAGAAAAACAGTTAAATATCATGAATAAATTTTAACCGTTGAGAATAGAAAGAATGTAATTTCCATCACAAATTCAAGAAACCTTGTACAGGCTAGTAAAAATCTTAGTTTATAATACATGATAAAAAAAAAAAAAAGAAAAAGAATTCCTATTCAAACAGACTTTTAATACTTTCCTCCTAAAAATGAACCATTGTCACATAATTCTTTATAAATTAAGATATGCATATACATCTCAAAATATAAGAAAACTCCTTATATCAATACTGTATATCGTTGTTGTAGAAATTCAAGAAATGTCTACCCCAATTTATTGATGGAGAAGCTGAATGAACATTTTTTCCAGTGTCTTTTAACTTTAAATAACAAACACTGTAAAAATTTCACTTAGAGAAGAACCAGCACACTTTGCTAAAATTTTTAATTTTCTATCATCAGATAGAAAACTATTTTCTCTCCTCATTGCAAAACTGAAATTCATTTGTGCAGTAAAAAGAAAAATCTTTGAAAGTTTTTGTTCAATGCCTCAAACGTGATTTCTGTTTTTATTATTAATTTTTTTTGTATGCGTTTCTGTTTTGTTTTGTTTTTTTTAATTCATTTTCGTCTGAAAATTTTCAATTATGAAAGTGTCACTATTATCAAGTGAAACATAGGCATTTCAAGCCTGAATGCATTGACAAAAAGACTTTATAATACTTCAGCTTCACCACTAGAATTATGACAAGTATTAGGTAAACAAGCTAAGATTCCAGGCAGGAAATCTGACCGACATGGCCTCATTACCAAGGCAACAGAGACATCTTAGAAGAGATGATACATTAAGCCATCTTTAAAAGGAAGATGATTGATTTCAGGGATGTTCAAATAATTCATTGTTGAGGGTTAAAATATTAATACTAAGATAGAGGATTGTAAAATGTTATCTTGAATAAATGAAGTGGATGGAGGTAAGTTTTAATGATCTTTCTGATGGCAGTCATGAAATTATTTTATGTACAAGAACTTCTGAAAATTCTTAAGCCTATAAAAAAATCCATGACAAGATGAATAGCAAAATATAGATATTTTTTCTTGCCAATTGATAGTTTAGAAAAATTTTAAAATGCATAACTTTCAATAGTTCAATAGCCAAATATTGAAAAACTCTTGGCAAACTATTGCAAGTTTTTATTCAGCAAGAATAAATTACTTTTGATTCTCAATAAATTGCATAGATATTCCCCCAGTAACACACAAGTGGCTAAAAATACCAGTCTAACAACATACTCAAATTTATTATATTTATATTAAAGTGGGCATTATTCAGTAATTAAAATTAGATGTGTATAGAAATTATGAAAATTGATTAATCTAATAAACTAACTAAATTGATTATCTAAAAATGAATAATTTCTATAAATCTTAGTATCTTATTAAATAAGTTTTCAATAAAGATAACAGTTATTGCTACAACAGGAAATAATTGCGTAACTACTTTTCATTTTACTCCAATATAAATAAACCTACAATATTCCTAACTGCCAATACAAATTGTAAAAATATTGAGTTCAATTCTGTTAAAATCATTACTCCAGAATTTAATATAATGGCTCATTAAAAGCCAAATAGTATTTTTTTCTGTTAGAATTTTACAAATACATCTCACGACTTGCTGTGATCATGTCAGCAGCATACTTTACAAACTTTTATTGAAGTGTCTTTTTTCATTCTTTTTTGTTTTTCTTTACACACAACCAACATTTTCAAGCAGCAGCTCTATACACCTTCAAGTGAAATGGTGTCGTCATACAAGACATTTCTAAATCACAATCTCAAAACATTTAACAACTGAACACTGAACCAATGTTCCGCAAGCATTAGTTTAATATAAATAATTGGTCCCGAAATATCAAATATTGGAAGGCATTAATATAATTTTATTATATGTACTCATAAATATGCTACATTGAAATTTGACAATAACTATGCAAAAATCACATAGTTTGAGGAAGTCTATAGGTATATATACACCATTAATTTTCAAGAGAAGCGACTGTAAAAGCAGCTAAAGTAAGATTCTTAGTAATTATACTATTCAGCCTAAAATCTGACATCCAGCAAGTAAATTTAACTTGAATGTTTAGACAACTGAACTTTGTAGAAGCTGGGTTTTCTTTCAAGAAGACAAGACAAGGAATTTTTTTAAATAGAAAAAGGCAAAGAATGTATCAAAAATAGAAAATGGTATTTTTTTCAATTAAATATTTTATTGGTTTCAAAAAATTGCCTGCAAAATTTAATTATGGCTCATTAACGGATAAGCAACCTGAATACAATTCATTTTTTTTTTCTCAACCAATCTATTGTCTGCCACTTATAACTGAAACATTGGAACCCTGAAACATAATGTTCAGGTAAAATTTGTATTGCACAATGTTTTAGTCAGTATAAAGTATCTAAAAGATGTTGAAATATTTAAAAAAAAATGGCAAGTGGGGAAAATATTTGGAATGTATGTTCTCATATAAATCAGCTGTTTATGGGATTAAAGAAACAATACTTCTAATTTATTTTAACCACAATTATACCCAACAAAAACTAAACATTTTTAAAATGTGCAAATGGATTTGGAATGTTTATAGGTTGGTGAATAAATAAAAAGTGAAAAGGAAAAAAAAGTTGTAATACATCGCTGGAATAACAATTTTCCCCATGACTGAGTTTTATGTTCCCGTTAGCCAACTTATAGAAATCAATCAACAGTTTGAGGCCACAAAGTGGGATAAATTTGGTAGTGCAAATGCTCATAACAGAGTGTTATCAAGCATTCATGACTTATGTTTCCTTCACAATAACCTTCTGGCAGAAGCAACTGCAGATAAAATAAGTGTAATTAAGAAGCAATTAATCTATTGTGTCAGATTTCAAAAAAAAAAAAAAAAAAAAAAAAAAAAAAAAAAAAAAGGGAAAAAAAGTTTCTATCATTAGTGAGAAAACATTCCACACTTCAAAATAAACAGCAAGAAAAAAAAAAAAGAAAAAAAAAGTGGATTCAAAAATAAAGTAAAAAAAAAAAATAGAAACCAACAATTAACTTGTGTATTATAATTCATATTTGAAATGAAAATAGTCTTAGTAAATAATTAATATTTAAACTTTCAAGAAATTACAAACAAATTATAGCTTCAACAATCAGAAGTTAATCTAGTCATATATTTGCTAAGTGGCAGTCATTCTGGATACTGTCCATAAGAAATCACTTTGTAATTTTAGTCTGCTTGCTTGTAGCTAGAAAGAAGGTCAACTGTGAAGTATGAAAATGACAGAAACATACAGGTTTGTTACAGTAATGTCTTATTTGAGGCCCACAATGTCACGATCAAATATGAATTGCATAAAGACATTTGAGCAATGTTTTCTTCTTTTAAATAGCCAAGCCTCTGGGAGGACTTACACAGCAGTAAGATGACCATCAGAAATATGAAAATGTTGACTTTTTCAAAGTAACACTGGTAAGGGAAAACCATCCATTCTCATGCATTGATTACCTGACACGTTAGTGCAAACTAACTTTGAATGCAGAAATTTTATTGCATAATTTGACATGTAGAAAATACAAAAAACAGCAATACAACCAAAACTACAAGTAAGGAAATAACAGCCAGCTGCTCCAACTAAAATAATTACTTGGGGTTGAAGTTAAATGATTTTCCCCAAGATAAATCACAAAGTAGAAGAAAACGCAAAAGTAAGAACAAGACAACATGAAGCAAATTCATACAGAAGAGTAAATGGTCAGGATCTAAAATTTCCTGGACAAACTTTCCCCAACTGTAAAACTTAACTAATTCAAAAACAATTCAAATACCACAAGTTTGTTTACTTTACCTAAACTGGAATGAAATTGTAAAAGACAAAATCCAAAGTCTTGAAAAACATTGAAATCAGAAACATGTTGTAATAATAATGATAATAATAATAATAATAATAATGATAATAATAATACTAAATACACAATTTTAAGACGGTGGGACCTTGAAAATTTGTTTACTTCAATACAAAAATGCAACAAATATCAAATAATTAAAACTGATTTACTGAATCTCTTAAAAACTGTATGGTATGGAGTAATATTAATTAAAGATGTTGCAGACAACACGTAACAGCACTGGGTATGATAGCAGCAGCTGTTGTGTGCAGCTGAGTAACGAACAAATGTCAGCATTTTGTTGAGGTTTTTTTGGGATTTTTATTTTCTTTAACAAATTGAGATCACCTTCAGCACAGTTTCTCCGCATTAAAAAGGAGATTTGCATATCTTTTTCTTTTTCTTTTTTTAAAAATCTTGTAGAACATTTGATCAAAAGTTTTTGGGTTTTTTTTTAGGGAATAGGGGGATTGGGTGTAACGAACACCAATGCCTGAATTGTGGCTCATAAAATAGAACAATACACAATTCAACATCAGACCAACAATTTGTTTTGCGAAAACTCGTGCTCTCCAAAAGTGAGCAAATATATTCTCCAAACATATATTCAATTATGTATAAAAAACTTTACAAACTGGAATTACGTTCATCAAATATTTTAAGGTAATTTTACAGTTTTTTTTTTTGTTCCCTTTTAAAGCAGAATATTTCCTCTAGAATATTAACCTCTGAAGACCAGTCATATATACAAAGAGGCTCATTAGCTGTGCACAGTCAAGTGCAATCAGTTTAAATTCTATTCCAGGAATGTTTGGATCTTTACAGGAAAATTTGTAACAGCAGATTTCCATAATGGATATAGTGTGCAACAAATTCATTCCACCCTTTGTTAACTCAATTTCGCCTGATCTGTGTATATATTTACATTCATGTTGACCTCATTAAAATTGAATAGGATGTAAAAATCATCATTTAAAATGGAAGATCTTTGGTTGTTTTGCCCATGTGAATTTGACAAACCTTTGAGTTGTTCTTTCACCCTTCATACAGCTCCCATAAAGCCAACCATGCCAAAAAAACATGCTGTTAGGGCAGCAGTTGGAATTAACTGCAACGTTTAAATGTTTAGCATCACTAAAAAAAAAAAAAAAAAAAAAAAA
>NC_068990.1:34289488-34299362 GCF_001194135.2 Octopus bimaculoides | reverse complement strand
TATATATATATATATATATATATATATATAAATGTGTGTGTGTATATATATATATATATATATATATATGTATATATATATATATATATACCTCTAGAATACTCAAGGATTTTTGAGAAGTTGAAAAGGGAGGGGAAAAATGTATCCATCCAAATTTGAGAGTCAGTCAAAGCCGCTAGAGCTGAGATTCAATAGCTAAGGCATTAGATATGGTGTAGAATATAATTAAGAATGAATTTTCATGAGCATCTCAGACAAAATACCCACCCGTCCACCCACCAAGTGTTAGTCAAAGATGAACATCAGTAGAGTATCAAAATAGTCTTAGTATGGGAAGAATGAACTAATGAACACGTTTTATAAATCACAGTGTAAATATAATTTCAGGGAAAAATCCCCACAGGAGGAGAATTAAACTACCAAACTTTATATACGTGTCCTCATGTCTCCTATGAAAGACAATTTTCATAAATTGACAGTCATCCAAAAAGAATTTTTCTCTTCAGAAGTTCTTATGGACGGATGCCAGATGATAGCTTTAAATGGGAATATCCTGATAAATTAGATAACTAGAGGAGCAGAACAATACTTCCCAACAGGTTTCTTGCTTTCATGTTCAGTTTCTCTGTAATTTTGGTTGAGCCCTCTTGAAGTTCTTAGTTGAGCTAATGGAGAAGTAAAATGCTAAAAAGATTAATATCAAGTTATGTCATGGTAGCAGCTGTATTTTTTTATGTCATGCATCATTTTCATGAAGATGAAATAGAGATTTTAAAATTATAATAAAATGTCACTGGATGTGGTCAGCCAGTAAAGATAATGAGATCACATTTTGCACATTGAGGGGGAAGGGAAGAAATTCAGTATAAATAATTAGTAAACTTATATGGACTGTCACACAGTTCACTCAATTTGAAAGTAGAAATTACTACACAAATAACAGATGTAAAAGTACAGATTAAACTAAAAGACAGAATTACTAAAGCAAACTATTTCTTTTACGTTATTTTTTTTAATTTAAAAAGAAAAAAAAGAAAGCAGCTTTACTAAGAAATAAATAAAATGGCAAACAAACTATTAGTGAAAAAGCAGCATGCAATGAAAAAAAAAAAAGCAACAAACCAGACAAAATAATGAAAAAAATTTAATAACGATAAATTAGTGAGCCACAAAATAAACAAAGAAAGACAGAAAAAAAAATATTAACAGAATGAAACTGTAATACTGACAACTAATGATGCAATACTTTGGAAAACAATAAATAATGCAAAAGAAAATAAACAAACAAAAAATACCAATTTCTGCCCGTTTGCTTGACTAAGTTAAACTATGGGACAAAGTGTCATTAAATAAGTCAAAATAATATATACCAGAATTAAATAAATTATGCTGATATGAACACAAATGGCTTTCACTTCCAATATACTTTGGTGTTTTGATTTAAATCTGATATGCCTTATATGGCGGATGACTGTAGGCCATATGGCATGGAATACACCAGCAAAAAAGTCCGCATCTATGACCACATCTCTGACTAGGAGTCCATCAGGATATTTTTTCTCCTTCATGTCTTAGGATTTACGGCTATTCGTTTTGAATGATACCTGTAGCACCCGTGTGCCGAGTAAGAATCCATTGAGTGTCTGTATAGCCATCAATGCCTCTTCATAATTGGTCATTGTAACAAACCCATAACCTTTGCATTTCTGTGTTTGAAAATCACGAATCACTTTCACATTTTGCACAGCTCCAAATGGTCCAAAGAGACGCCAAAGTACATCATCCTCAGTGTCTGGTGCAAGATTGTATACAAAAATACACCAACCAGTGCCATTTAGAGCATTCCCTGGAAGTATTGTTCCTGGCAGTAGACTAGCTTCCAATGGTGAGTATCTAAGAAAACAAAGAAAAAAAAACATTTGTGACGATATAGTAATCATAAAATAAAGAGAAAAAAAGAAATTTGGGATAAAGAATCATTAGTTGTAGAAATATCTGGGATTTATATAAAAACCTATCAAAAACACTATATTGATAATTGAACAATTGTTATCAAGTTCTACCAACCTGAATCTTCCAGCAGCATGATGAATTGGACCAAAGATTCTCCTACTTGGTGATAAATATGAAGCTGCTAAAGCTAGAGGTACAGCATTTTTATTTGAGCTTGGAGAGTTAGCAAACTTTACAGTAATAGGTTCAGTTGCTCCTTCAGGAATGGTACCGTGTAATTTTTGGATAGCTCTTTCAGCTTCGATTCGTTGATCAAATCGGATGAAGCCAACACCTTTGGATAAGCCTAAATAGAATTGAAAAGAGATATCAAACTAAGTGGTAATCAATATGTACAACACTCTCACACGCACACAGATTCTACAAGGTTCAAACTCAGCCCATTATCAAATTCAATCAACCAAATTTCAATGAAAAATAAATGATTTTAAAGAAGTTAAAGACTATGTATGAAACTTGATAACATTTTAGAGCTATTGATAGAGTTTAGTACAGAACTTGGGCCAAAAGAAAAGTTTGTAGTTTATACTTCCTGTTTTTTCTTCAGCCTAATAATTGTAGTAATTTAGTTTCTGGCACTTCAAAATAACATGTACAAATACAGAATATGTCATCTCCCAATTTTAGATTTCTGTGGGGAGCAATATATAAACAATGTTGTTAGAATAGTCTCAAAGACTATGTTGAAATTCTTACAGATTTCATGAAGTTAATTATTGATAAAAACATTTTTCTGTTGGTCCATTTTGTTATTTCATTCCAATGAAAATATATTTGGAATATCAGAAGTATATACTAATTCAAACTTTAATGATATCAAAGAACAATATGTTCTAAAACAACCTTAAAGTATCTCACAAAGATTGTTTAGCTATCTAACTTGACTTTAGACATACAAGTTAGTAGCACTAATAAAGGAAATACAACATTAATTAAATGTTTTTGATTATTCATTATAGACATTTAAGCCACTTTGCTTTGTATTTTATTGCCTCTTCAAGTTAAGAATCAACAGAAGCAATAATTATTTATTGAAGGTGAGCTAAAAGAAAAAAAGAAGGAGTACACTTCTTGATGTTAAGAGTAATACACTTCTATAAAACTGCCAACATATTCTAGAGCAATTGAAGGAGCTCATTATTGATAATTATGGAGATTAACATATGCAATATACTAAGACAACCATTTCATATACAATAAATGTATAAGGGTGTACAGACAAGGAGAAGAAAGGAAAGAGAAACAGAGAAAGAGAGTGGAACAAAGCAGTGAGAGGAGAGGACAAGATAAGAGCTAGAAGAATGAGAAAATCAGTGGAAAAATTGAAGGTAGAGTGAGTAATATAACTAGAAGATAGGGGTAAAATAGAAACAGTTTGTCTGTCCTTCAGTACATGTTAAAAAATAAATAGAAATTACATAATAAAAAAACAACTGAAATACAAACGTAAAACATTTTATACACAAAGAAAACTCTTTTACTGGATAATTTTGAGAATATTCAACTTGAAAATAAAATATAAATAATTCTGAATAGAAAGAAAAGTTTCCTAATATTAAATTTACATAAAACTTGAAAGCAGTTTGCTTTCACAGAGATAACCCCACGGAAACTGAAAAGAGGTAATATACACATGTGTGTAAACAAAGTTGTTTTTCTTTTTTGCCTTTATTTTAATAAGGGAAAACAAAGGTAAATGAAAATGAAATCAACCTTTCTGTCAAAAAATCCAGTTTATATTAAGTGAATTTTTTTTCTGGGGACCAAACTGAAACCCATGAGAACTTTCACCTTTAAAATCAACTTTTCTAAAATAAACACTACAAAAAATATGAAATTTTGAAAAGTCAATTTCCACAGAGCAAATAGATTTCCAAAAACAAAACCAATGACCCAACTAATAATAGAAACTGAAATAGGGAACACATAACTGAAGAGTAATATTTGCTACACAATTCCAATTTTAGAACAATAATTATTTAGAAGAAAGTTAGGAATCTTCTCAGTCTACTTTAACGTAAACAATGTCTTAAATAATAGCCATGAATCTTTATCAATTAACATAATAGTTAATTAATAAAAGACATGTCTTGTCTTCAACTGATTTAACTTTTACAAAGTAAATACAGGCTACATACATCTCATTTAAAATGATAAACCCTAAACCCCATAATTAAAGACAATAATTCTATATTTTATGGAAATTGAAAGACCAAACTTAAAGAGAAAATAAAAACAAGTAAATAACTCTAATATATTTTGAAAAATAAGAACCAGCCATCCTCAATAATACAAAATAGAGTTTGACATAATGGAAAGAGAAAAAATCCATAAATACATTTAGTGCATGATCAATTAATTAGCAAGGGTCAGATCACAAACATTCACTGTTACCATTTGACAGAAGACATGCTCATGGTTTTGCAGAGTATGAAAAGCCAGTATTTCATAAGGCAATATCCAACAGCTGGATCTGAATTTAAAGCAAAGCAAAACAGCTTAATCATATGTGCCAAAGATAGACATCTTAAGAATAGTCTACCAATAACCAATAGAGAAGTTTGAAACCCATCTATTTAGCCAATATAATCATGCTCCGAAATCTTCCACATTCAAATTGTAAACTAAATAAAAAATTCCATGCAGCTTGATTATGAACAGTGAGTTCATAGAGCTAGAATATAGATAATAATAATAATAATGATAATAATAATAATAATCATAAATAAAAAGGAAAAAAAGAAAAGCAATGAAATGACAAAAATAAAATCATCAGTGCATGTTGGAACTGAAATTGAAGCAAGCAGAGGACAAATTTAAAACTCTAACCTGTATTACTATCATAAAGAATTCTAGATGTAATTATCTTCCCACACAGCGAAAACAACTGCTCCAAATCTTGCTGGGTCATTGACTTTGGTAACCCACATATATACAAGTTAGCTCCCTTAATACTTTCACTACTGGGTCTTGCATATGACACCTAAAAATAATTAGTGAAGGTGGTTAATAAAAACCCCAGTCAGTACCTGTGTTATTGTCATAAAGAATTCTGGATGTTATAATGAATCCACACTGAGAAAACAATTTCTCCAAGTCCAACTGAGTGAAAGACTTTGGCAAGCCACTTATGTACAAGTTTGCCCCTTTAATACTTTCACTGCTTGGTCGGGCATATGAAACCTGAAATTGACAAAGAATCTTAAAAATATAAAAACAACAAAAGAGAAAAATAGAGAAATAAAAGATAACAAAATAAATTATTTAGCAGCAATATTAATTATATTTCAAGCATAACAAATTAAAATAATCAAAATTTTAAAAATTTATATTAGCCAACTAATTGGACTTGGAGTGCAAAACTTAGATTTCAAAGTACTTCAGAATTGTAATAAATCAGAAAACAGAACCAAAAAAATATCAATTCTAAGGGGTTAAATGAAAACCATTCTTTTAAAAATAAAATGTGCATGTACCCAGCTTAAAATAGTAAAGAAGGAAAAGTCACCTACCTTTATTGTTTTATTTTGTAATCTCAATCCATTTAAAGTATTGATTGCCTTTTCTGCATCACTAGGGTATTTGTAGTTAACAAAGCCATAACCTAAACTCTGACCTGTAAACAAGTACATCAAATATCAGTAATGATGATGATTATATCTGTATGCAATGTAAATAATAAAAAAAATTACACCAACAAAACTTGAATTCACTTTAACAAATATATTATAACATTGAACCTGACATTAAAAGCTAACCGAGGAAATTCCTCGAGAGAAATAAAATATAGTTAAGCCATTAACTGGTAAAGAATATACTGAGAATCTAAAATTCTAAGAACTTGTACATGAGGAAAAGCCTCACATCTAGTCTTCATATATACAACAAAACATTGTGATGATCTTTTTTTGACTTTCTTTTAAGACCTGCACTAGAAATATATGTCATCACATTAATATAAATTCAGACATTGATATAATCTAATATTTTTTACACTCTGGGATATTTTAAAAATTGAATTTAACACTGTATAATTTTGTTAAACCGTTGTAATGATATCTAAACCACTGAAGTATGCAATCCAAGTTTTATATCACATACAAGATATTTAATTCATTAAATTTAGTGTCACAAAACATCTATTAAATACAAAAACAAAACAAAATATAATAACTCCTACAACCATAACATAAATGAAAATACACAAATTCATGTATAAAAACAGCTGATTCCTAACTAGAAAAATGCAGAAATTAAATCACCAAATGAATATTATCTAGTGTAATAAATTCAGTCTAAGTTCCTATTGAGAAACATATTGAGACATTTCCTGTTAAAAATCTTCATTAATGTTGAAGTTTTAAATTCAATTTAGGAGCAGCGAAATATACTAAATAATTCACATTAAAATGTGTATAGCAGTAATTTAATGAATACTTTTGTAAATGTTACTACAACAAGGTCAGCCAATGATAATACTGATAAATCTAATCCATAAAATGGTAAAATTAGTCATTAACAATTTTCAAATATCCAAAAATGTTATTTGAACCCAGGAAATAAATTTATGAAAGCAAAAAAATAAAATATTTTAATACAAAGTCAGTGATTACTCAAATCGTTTTTTTTTTTTTTTTTTTTTTTGTAAGATTTTTTTTTTTTGTAAGTTATTCAAAATGGACTGAATCGCTGACAGAAAAGGAAAAAAATCCACATTTCAAGAAATTATTCTGCTTCAGTATAAAGCCAAAAATATTTAGATGTAAAAAAAAAAAAAGAAAAAAAAAAGAAAATCCTCTTTTTAACGAATTCTTTCTTTTGATCAATAATACTGTGCAAATAAATGGTAGAAACATACCAGTTCAAAGTCTTACTATACATATAATAACAAGCAAGCAAATATTAAAAAAAAACTTTAATTAATAATGTACCCACTTCCAATTGATACCTGTTAATTGTGAGGAAGATAATGAAGAAACTAGTTTAAGTAAAAGGTAAATATATGGTAGAAAATTAATTAAAAGATCAGTAAATGGTAAAGAAAAAATCAGTAGTTGCTTACTGCAGTAAGGAGAGCCTAGATAAAGGCAAACAGCAAATTTAAGCAAAGTGTAAAACATAATCATTGTAATTCTTAAGTAGAGTAACATGCATAGTGTTAGAATGTTAATGTTTGCCTCTACACGCATATACTGCATAATATTTGTACACATAAAAAGACATGATTAGATTGTGTAGCACATGTTCACATTATTCAAAGGTGTTCCAAAAGCTTCTACCCATTCAAAATTGCATCAGAAAATGTTTAAAATGAATAAAAACCATTGAAAACACTAAGTAGATAATAAAAAGACATCACACAATCAGCATGTATTTCTCCACTATGTCACTCAGCCAGATTTTATCACAAAAATATAAGGATTCAATCAGAGTTATCAATGCTGCTAGTAGATGCCAAGAAAAGAAACCTGAATGAATTAGTAATTTTATAACCAGTTTGACATGCTGTTAACACAAGAATGTAAAGGTTAGAGGTTAAAGGTTCAACTCTAGTTAAAGCGTTCTTTTCTGTATCATTTCTCTAATGGGTGGAATTTTCTGAGTGTAAATTTTGTGGAACAGATTATTGATCATAGGAGCTGAGGTTTTGCATGTAAATGAACACTATGATCTAAGTGAGTGTATGTGATAACTTACACTGAGAACTAAATAGCAGAGTTTGTGCTGAATGGGCAAGAGCAGTAACCATTATAGAGAGTCAAACATGCCATGCCAATGTCTATTTTATGACAACTACAATTATATAGTTGAGAATATCTAATGTGTTTGCCATTCTTCAAAATTGTTCCATTAGCAACTATATCCTGCAATAACTTCCCATATTTTCTGTCCTAATATCAGCCTACAGACGTTCAGACAAAACATCAAACACATCAACACTAAGCTCTCCTTATAAGCTACTTTAGGATGTGAATTAAAAATGGTATAAATATTGCAGTTCCTTCTTGTATTTATTAATAGACTTTAAAGTTCTCTATTAACGAAAATGGCAGAGTCTGTAGTTTAACAATTAACATGCAGTTGATACATTCAACAAATTACTTGTTTAATTCATGCTGGAGTTAATCATAAGCCTTATTATGATGTGCATAGTTATACCTTTGGACTATTTCTATTAGTGAGACAAATAGATATCCAAAATTTAGTTAGTACAACAGGAAGAAACTAGAAATGGGTACTTTACCAACAAAAATTTAAAACGTTCATCCTATCAAGACAGAAATTTATTCAATTATCAAATTAGTGTTTTTTTTTTTTAATCATTGCATTTTTTTTTTGGCCTGTCTTATTGGGAAATGTATAAAGTTTGATAATCCAGAGTAGCAAATGAACTAAACTAAGTTTTATTTGCCAAGTATAAGAGCCAACACCAAAATAAAGTTAATATCTTTCATCTCAAAATTCCTTCAATAAAGATTATCCTTTAATTCTTAAGTAGTTTTGAAATTAAAAATTAAGAAAAAAATAAAATGATACGCCATTGTTTTACAATAAGATGCTTGTTACAAGAAAGAATATATGAACTGAGCTAATAAACCAATTCTTTGTAATAAAAAAAAAAAATGTGAATTCTTTTCCAGTGACATTTGAAAATTTTATTGATTTTTTTAGTTATTTATTATGGATAGCAATAATACACACATTTTTCCGCATCGGTTGATGCATTTCGTGCTGCCGGAAGCAGGTCACAGTGAAAGTCAGTGTTAGCTATTATGGAAAAAAAGAGGAACACTTGCATAAAATATCTACAGGTACATGTCAAAACCTTACGGCATTAATGGCAAGGCATCAGGTTTGATGTTAAATTTAATGATCTAATCTATTATGACTATTTACATGCAAACTATTTTATACAAGTTGTAAGTACAAAAGAAAAAAATTTCTTGAAATGTAGATTTTTCTTTGAAATCAATTCAAGCTATTTTTCAAAATATCTTCAATACATCTTGTCTAAATTTTTACAAATGAGTAGTTAACACCCTTAAAGCAATACATAAGTGTTATGTATGATTTATTTATATAGACACATTTTAATAAATAATTAAGTATGAACATGTATGCTTTACACTAACCAATAAACCCATCACAATAAAGTTAAATAATCTTAGATACATAAATATCTGTCTGAGAACAATTAATGTTTTTTGATAATAGATTGAAGTACTTGAAGTGGAATGCTGACCAAAATGAACTAATTTAAATACAGGTGAAATATTTGTGTCCAAACATCACTTTAATGATTTACAAAAGTAGGTATAAGAATGAAATGTTAAATAGCCATTTATATCTAAATTAATATTTTGTGGTTTGAAATCAAATTTTTAGAGCTTCAGTTCAAAGTGAGCTTTAAATCATTTATCCAAACAGAACACTCATACTAAAACATTTCATAATCCAAAATGTTTCTCAGTAAATCTTAAATGAGATTACAGTTACCAGATAGGTGATGGAATCATTTGCCTAAAAAATTTATTAATATCCTTTAAAGCATATTTTGTTCAGGGCATTTTGATAGCTTAGTGAACAATTTTTATATGGACTAAAGAAATCAAAATAATAAAAAGAAAAAAAAAAATCAATATCTTTCCATACTCAAGAATTTTAAAAGATCTAAGGGAAAGGATATTTAAAACTGAGGTATGAGATTGCTATAGAAACTATACAATAAGAAATTAGGCAACAATTTTAAAACTTGTTTTCAAATATTTTATGAAAAGAAATTTATTAAAAATCAAAATCAAAGAAATATCAAAACATGAACAAGTAAGAAAATATCTGTGTGTGTGTGTGTGTATATATA
>NC_068990.1:34281093-34289478 GCF_001194135.2 Octopus bimaculoides | reverse complement strand
TTCATACAATTAAGCAAATTAAAAAACTAAAATATCGAAAATTTTTCAATGCTTTGAATTCAATCAAAGAAATGTTCATGAAACATTGAATACTTCAATGGCTGGCATATTAGCTAATGATTTAAAATCACAATTTGAAAGAAATGCAATTGTAAGTCAAAAAGGCAGTGAAACTAAATATATTAAAAGTTATAGGTTGAATATTGTAACAATTTTTTAAATATCCTATAATAGTGAGTACGTAAATGTGAGACTTGAAAACAATCAATGAGCCACTTAATGTGTTTCTACTATAATAACGACAACTAGTAATAATAATGGTTTCTAATTCGAGTACAAGGCCAACAATTTAAGTTGACACTTTCAACCTCAGTGCTTAGCAGGCACTTTATTTTATCAACCTTGAAAGGATGAAAGGCAATGCTGGCTTTAGCAAGATTTGAACTCACAATATAAAGAGTCAGAAGAAATGATATAATACATTTCTTCCAACAGTTTAACTCTGCCAGTTTACTATCTTGATAATCATAACTGCTTTTTGAACAGTCACAGGCCAAGAAATTTGGTGGAGGGGCTATTTGATTATATAGTTCTTAGTATTTAATTGCTTAGTATTTAGAGAGCCAAAATGGCGGGAAGAAATACTCCAATATTTCATCCGATGCTTTAATGATTCAGGTAATATATAATCTTTGATAGCTTCTAATACAGCTACAAGACCAAAGATTCAACCGACTTTCAATATATGACTGGAAGGATGAAAAATAAAGCTGAGGTTGGCAGGATTTAAATTCAGACTGTAAAATGCCAGAACAAATACAGAAAGGCATTTTTCCAATGCTCGACTGATTCTCTTACTCCATCATCCTTAACAATAATACAATTTTCTAAGATTGGTACAAGGACACATATTAAGGTGAAGTCATGAGAGCTGTTTACTTCACCAATCTGGAAGATAAAAGGCAAAGTCAATCCTGCTGGCATTTGAACTCAGAATGTGAAAAAACAAAATGGAACTGAATATTCACAAGCATTTTGTCTGCCATTCAGGCCAACATAAAAAGAAAATGAGAGTGTACTTCTGTAGGATAGTATATCCTCAATATGTTTAATGTTGAAATCTAGTGTTACTACTGACAGTAAAGAGACATCCTATGAGCTTCATGGATAGAATAAATTCAAATTTTGTTAAAACAAAATCATAAATATGAAAGAAATACATTAACATATATTAGTTAGATATAGCTAAACTTTTCTACAATTTAAATAGACAAAAAAAATTTTAAATCTTTTTAAATAAAACATGATAAACAGGAGTCCACCTAGACTCTGGAAGAATTTCACTACACAAAAGTATAAAATATAATTAGGAGTATGATATATTTATCTATCAAAAAAACCTTCTTCATTCCTAAACAATATGTTTAAATTTATGTCTTACTTAGAAGCTAGATTGTTTTCTATTTCTGTGAATATTAAGATAGATCAAATACCTGTTTCCGGCAGTCCTTGATCTAAATCATTCTGTCTCAGTGTGTTCATTGCTGTAGATTAAAAACCAAATTTAAAAATATATGAAAAATGAAACTGGCTAGAAAAATGAAAAAAACCAAAATTATAAAATATTTTAGAAACAAAAAAAAGTACAGGCGTTGAAAGTATTAAAAACAAGCAAAACAATGAAATATCAAACACATAAGTGTGTGTATGCATGTTATTCACTGATATTGCTACAAGACTTTGGCATGAAACTCTAGATATTCAAGTCATTCCTGAAGCAATCTTAGCTAAGAAAATATCATGTAGACTCAGCTTCTAAAAGGAATCTCTCTCAACTATTTGTAATGCAAACAGGACACACACATACAAAAGAAATCATGTAAATTCTATGTAGACTGAACAGAAGAAGAATGTAAAAACTGTATTTCTAAAGTCTGAGATTAGTAGAAATAGTGCCAGTGATAATTAGTGGCATCAAGATGGAATGAAGTTTGTGTTAGTAAGAAAGACTCAAACAAATGTCTTTAAAATTTTAGAAAAAAGAAAATCTATAAAATACATGAACTTATGAAATAATTGATTGTAGAAAATATAACATTGTATAGATGTACTAATAGAAAAGAATATTACTTAACATGAAAATATTTATTTTTAAAAAAAGCTATTCATGCAATTAATGTACAAGAATTCATTAGAGAAAAATTTAATAGATAATAATGCAAGAAAAATTGGGCATGTTTCAATTCTAGTACTTTATTTTACAAGAACTCAAACTGCTATTCATATTTTAATTACTATGATAAAGCTAATATCTTGAAAGTTTCTCAAAACAAGGTTGACTTATTTAAGAGAGGAAAACAACATAACGAAGATGAAAATCATTTCCTCATCTCATACCATATTGTAAAACGGAAGAGTGCCAAAAAATTTGCATCGAATTGAAGGCAACTAGATTCAACATAATCTTACCAAGAAACGACGTGCAACACTTTTTTGAATACTGAAAGATGATAATTATATGGAGCCAAGTCTAATTTCAAGTAGACATCTACATAATAACAGTGACAAGAAATTAAATGACTAATAATAAAACCGTTGGTAAAATGATTCTAAAAGAAATCTTTCTCAAAGTATATTACTTATGAGTAATATACTAAGAGATTTCGAAAATAAATTTAACCTTTACTATATACATTAGTTATTATTACTATATACATTATTATTATCATTAAATTATTATTAAGTTTAAAGCAGTAACTATAACTAACATGCTTTCATCTCTACTAGATGATAATAAAAGTGTAAATATAAAATTTCACAAGAATTTTAATAATGTGATATTAAATAACAGAACTGTAATTTCAGAAAATCAGGCAATTTATACAGAACTTCTTCAAGTTAATTTTAGTGTGTGCCAATTTTCAAGATTTGCAAAAAGATATTGCCATAAAATATATTTTATATATATATATATATATATACACGAGAGTTTATAATAAAACAATCAAATGCAAACAATGAAAATTTTTGTTGTAAAACTAAATAAAAAAGATTTTCGTATTGCTTTATTGACAAAATGTGTGTGTGTGATGGGTATACATGTATACATGTAATTTTCAACCCAATCCTTGAATTTTAGAGAATGAATTACTCTAGATTGTTTAAGAAACAAATATATATTACTACAAAAATGTCAAGACGTGCATAGAAGGAAAATATGAAAGCAATATTGATATCAATTTTCGTTTATTGAACATTGGTGTCGTCATCTAGGGCAATATGTTCATGTCCTTTTCAAAATGTTCACGGAATTATTATTTTTTCATAAACATGATGCTTAAAAGGTAAAGATTCAATTATAATTAGAAGTGTTAGAGAACAATGTAAAGAGTTAATAGTTTTGAAAACATCAGTTAAGTGAACCAAAGCTAATTTTTAAGTTACAATCTGAAACGTATATCTCAATTTAAATTTAATGACAATCATTATTGAAACACTAAAATTATCCATGAAGACTGAATTTCATATATGTCAAAGTAACTGCTTGCTTTAAATATATTTTATGCTTTTCTTTTATTTAAGAAATTTCTAAAATTCTCCAAATTAATTCTCAACAAGCACTATATTAATTAGTTGAAATGAATTCTTAATATGAACCATCTACAAAGAAAATCAAATACAGGTTCACTATAATAAAACTAAAAAAATAAATAGAAAAATAGAAAGGACATTCCTAAAATATTTCAAAGAAAATGAGTGGGAAAAAATACCACATATCTGCCATTAACCGAAAATTTCTTTAATATTTAAAGATTGTATCTAGATATCAAAGACGCAATAATTTATCGCCATAAACAAACTAAAACTAGAGTAATTCTATGAAAAATTAATTAAATGATATTTTGAAAGCTATTTCTGCTAACACCACACTGAAAGTTCTGTTACTCATTTACTTACTGGTAACCAACCTAATCATTTTATAAGTAGCATTATATGTTGTACAGAAAGCATGCTACTTCGAAAATCATTCTTAGCAAGTAGACATCTTTTATATTATTATTATTATTATTTGAGTTTGTGACTAGCAAAAACTACATCTTGGATTACCCTCATTGGCTGTGGTACTCCTTCAGCACAAAGATTATTGTTATTAAATAATCAAGTCTTTATATGATCTGATTTTCAAGCCTTGCAAATGAAAAGAAAATTTATGCAATTTTCACAGACACACAAAACTCATGCTCAAAAGAAAGACTGCATACATATTTAAGGTCGAGGAATTTCATAAAGACCTAATTATTTTGTACAGTCAACATCTCAGAATGAATGATGAATAGGAATAATTTAAAAATAGATACAGAACTACAAGCTAACTCAAGAAAAGCTGTTTCATTAAGGAAAAAAACATCAGATCCCAATTTTTTTGATAGCAAATTGAAAATTGTGAGAACATAAGCAAATATTTAATTAAATGAATAAGATTTAATACTAAGTACTACAATCAAAGACTACAGAAAAAGGAGAGAGAGAAAGAGAGAGAAGAAACAAAGAAATAGAAAGAATGGGTGAGTCAGAAGAATTGAGTGAGAGAAATGACTGTATCAGTGAAAGAAGCAGTTGGGCAAAAATGAGTGTGAATGAAAGAGAAAATGGAAATATGAGTGATGCAATGAGTGAGAAAACCAGAGAATGAGAGTGTGAGCTGAGGCTGATAAAAATGTGATAACTATTGAAGGGAACAGATTTTATATTCGTTATTAAAATGGAGGACAAGAATGAAAGTTGAATCCAGAAAAGATTTTGAAGTTCAAAATAAGGTTCAAAAGAAATTAGGGGAGTTGAGTAACTATGGGAGTATTTAAAGATTAATGAGAAGGCAAAGAACAGATAGCAAGAGAAGAAAGAATAAGTATCTGGGTGTGTGTGTGTGTGTGTGTGCACATGCGTGCATGCAAACACAATGTGATGTGTATGCTAACAAGTACTCAACACACATATATACCCCAAATCTTGATCTGGGGATATATGGTGCATCAGTTGTTGTATAGGCTTTAATATATACACAAACATACATATGAAAAACAAAAATAAAAAAAAAACATTGAGATTTCATTGTATGTGATGCCTACTTTTATTTCAATAATTCAGTAATACTATTGTGAAAAGCGCGCATCATTTCATCAGAAATGAAAAGAATAGTAAAATAGCCAAATTTCATAAGGAAGTCAAGGAGTCAAGTCAGCTGTTAAGCAACACAAAACTAATATATGTTTGAAGAGTTCTAAAAACATGTGTCAATCATATCAAAAGAATAGATGAAGGGATAGTCCACAAGAGCATAAATAGCAAGGCTGTGGCAACAATACAGTATGACAAGTGTATGCAGACTATGTACAGAAACAGACACACACATAAAAAGGTGTGTGTGAGTGTGTGTGTGTGTGTATGTGGGTAGTGTTAGGGAGGGCATCCAACATTAGTAAACATGCCAAAGCAGATAATAAAGCTTGGCGCAGTCTTCTGCCTCACCAACTGCAGTCAAACAGTTTGACCAATGCCAGTATGGGAAATGGATGTTAAACACTGATCATGGATATGTTCTATAAACACACATCAATATATATATATATATATATATATATATATATATATATATATATATATATATATATATATATATATATATATATATATGCATACACACAATATGTAAACACAATATATATATATACACACAATGTCATTGATTGCTCGAAATAGGGATAGATAGACAGCCGACAACTGATGAAGGGTCATCCTTTGTATTACTTGTCCTGTTCTCCATTATTTTCTCTCACTGTTTGGGAATATAATTCATTTGCTTCTGTATTACATGTACTTTACTGTTGGTGATATCCTGTGCCCATATATGCATATATATATATATATAATACTAGCTGGTGTACCCAGTAATTCCTAGGGGTAGAGATGTTCTATTGAAATGCCATATTACTGTGACATAAGAAAACAATTTCGTTATAACTGCCAGAAAAGGTGTATTTTATGTCAAGAAAAAGTGCAAAACACTGTCAGATGGAGGAGGGCGAGATTGTTGGAGGTTGGTGAGAGGCAAAGACATTATTCTGCTTGGCAAAGGTATCTGGGAAATATATAACTGCTGTCATTCACAGAAAAACTATTGTTTTACCATGAGAAAAGTGCTGTTGAAGTGTTAAGTGAAATTTGGCAATCGAGGATCGAATCCATGCTATGCCGGCATGGATTGACTACAAATATGTTGTGGAATAAAAAAATTCATCTAACGTCATGGAAAAATTGTAACTGTAAAAATGCAGAATTATCGGAGTAATGGGCATTCAAAAAAGTATGCATGTATAGAAATGTATGAATGAAGTCTTTAATGTTCAAGATTCAAATTAAGGAAGTGCAATAATAACGTTCAGCCGTTCAAAACTGAGTAGTGAAATGCAGAATTAGGTCAGCTGATCGTGAGAATCAAATATTGATCACTTCGCTAAAATCTGCAAGTGGTATGGGTTATTTCCCTGGGGTTCTTTAAATAAAATATTAGTAATATGTAGTAGACAGAAGGATCTATTGGAAAGGCCCTATTATTGATTTTTTCAACCATCTAAGTATGTCATGAAGTTTCCAGACAGGAGTTCTATGCACGTGTCAAATAAAGTATGAAAGTGATACTGTCTGCAAAAATTTGAAATACGACACACAGAAAATCAATATTCAAAGTAATGGAACATAAACAATGAAATGGGTTATTTCCTTTGAGCGTTGAAAAAAAATATTGTACAGGTGCTATGGGTTATTTCCCTTGGGTGTTTAAAAAAATAATTAGTTATATGTGGTAGGTATATAGGTCCCTTCCAGGGGCCATAATATCGACTTTTTCAACAGTCTAAGTATGTCACGAGTTTTACAGACATGAGTTCAACTCACGTGTCAAGTTTCATAAAATCAATAGAATGAGGTAGAAGGAGTTAGATAAAAACGCCACAAGCACACACACCGATTTTCCAAATATGTAGTAGATATATAATATAATATATATATAATATACAATACATATTAATACTATCTAAATAGTATATATATATATAAATATTATATATATAAATGATACATACATATGTATATATATATAGATAATATATATATATATAAATAATATATGTATAAATATACAATATATACGTATATAAATATATATATATATATATATATATATATATATATATATATATATATATATATATACGTATATATATATAATTCTATATTTAAGAAATGAGGAATTATGTACATTATATACATTTACATTTTACGGATATTAGTCACGGGCATATGGCATAGTGGTTAAGATGCAGGCTACTAACCCCAAGATTCTGAGTTCAATTCCTGGCAGTGACCTGAATAATAACAACTTCGAAAAATACCTTAGCAATGAGAACCCAGGTTCAAAATTTCCCCCAAGACACCAGCCGAAACGTTTTGTTGACAACAAACAGGATGAGGACAAATATCCTTCAAATGTAAATACATATATCTCTGTAGTAAGTAGCTAGCTTCCCAATCAAATTGTACCAGGTTCAGTCCCACTGCGTGGCACTTTAGGTAAATGTCATGTATTGTAGCCTCAGGCTAACCAATGCCTTGTGAGTGGATTGGGTAAAAAGAAATTGAAAGAAGCCTGTAATATATATATATATATGTACACACACACACACACACACACACACATATATATATATACACACACACATATATATACACACAATATATATATACACATTACATACATGTATGAATATATATATATACACACACACACAAATATATAAACAATGTATATATATAAACACACACACACACATATGTATATATACATATATACACACAATATATAGATATATATGCATATATACATAATATTACTGAGTATATAAGTATCAAAATGCAATTATAATCAAGGGCACTGGAATGGCAATATGCTAGAAGATATCAAACATTATGAAAAGAGACCAAATATAGAGTGGTTTGTAGACATTTCATATCTTGCGGTTTATTAGTGGTGACTCTTCAGCACCCTTCAATATGATTATATACATAAAAATTAATTTTAGCGATATGGTGGCTTTTTATAAGCTAGTCACTGATATAATCCTTTTGATGATAACTTCAATTTATACATACATTCAATACATATATATATATATATATATGTATATATATATATATATACACACATATATGCAGTATATCTATCTCTATCTCTCTCTCTCTACATATATAAATATATGTACAATACATACATACATACATATAAATATATACACATGCACTATATATATATATATATATATATATATA
>NC_068990.1:34277337-34278912 GCF_001194135.2 Octopus bimaculoides | reverse complement strand
ATATATATATATATATATATATATATATATATATATATATATATATATATATACATGCATATATATATATATATATGCATATATATATATATGCATATATGGGTACAGGATGTCACCAACTCTGTAAACAACATGTAGTACGTAAACAAAGGTGTTAAATACAGAAACAACCGGAGAAACAGATGGAAAACACAGCAAGTAACGCAGGGAATGACCCTTCATCAATTATTGGCTGTCTACCTACTGCTCATTTCTCGCATTCAATGTGAATATGAGTATTTAAAGACAGTTGCTCTCATAAATACCAAAATAAAATTTTGGTTTGATGGAATGTCAAAGTTGGGAGCAGAAACAGGACAGTGGAGACATACAAGGAAACTGAACAAAAACAAACATGGAGGGCCATTAGAACAGAACTAGAGGAAAATAGTGAATGCGGGAATTAATTTTGTTTTAGAAAGAGAACAGATAAAAGGGAGAGATGGAGAGAAATAGAAGAGAGAGATAGAGAGAAAATGTTCAGTCATTAGAACATGGTGCAGGAAAAGAGAGATGGACATATACATTCAATTTTCTTCACCCATTCCCTTCCGGTTATTCCACAATGTAACCTCGTTTATATTGTTGGCGATTTTTTCTTCCTCCGTCTTCCCTTCTTTGGACTCTCCTAAATTTCTAACAAAGAGCTTCGCTCGAAACATCAAATTCTCTTTCTTTCCTTTCCTGAGCGTCCAGTAACACAATATCTGTATCGCGTCCTCAGGTTGTTGTTTTTTTTTTTGCCATTTTTCTTGTTTGAACTTGGCATCATGTGTAGAAGATGCACACTTTCAAACAAAGATATTGTAGTGTGATGAGACCACATTCAAATTAAATGGTTCAATTAACTTCCACAATTGCACCTACTGGGGACCTGAGAATCCGCATGTTATGGTGGGACACAATGTTAATTTACCAAGAGGTACAGCGTGGTGTGGCTTTCAAAGAGGATTAATTGGACCACTTTTTTTAATGATACTGTGACTGGTCACGTTTACTTCAACTTGCTGCAACAGTCTATCATGCCAACCATCAGAGAAGACTTAGAAGATAAAGAGCTACATTTTCAGCAAGATAAGGCACCCCAACACTACCATCGCAATGTCAGATCCTTCCTTGATAAGATCTTGCGAAACAAGTTGATTGGACGAAGGGGCTTCGTTGAATACCCTCCACGTTCACCAGACCTCACATCACTAGACTTTTTTTTATGGGGATACCTAAAAGACAATGTCTACGCTATAAAACCTACAACAGTTGCAGATTTGAGAGCAGCAATTGAACAAGAACGCACAAAATACCAAACGAAATGTTTCATCATGTATACAATTCCATTGCTTCGTATTGTCAGCAGTGCCTGGACCAGAATGGACGTCAGTTTGAAAACTGGCATTGAAAAAACGCTAAGATAATGTCTGTAGATTCTATTAAATTTTGAAAATGAAATAATATTTTAACAAACACTTACATTACAATTATTTAAATAGTGTATACATTTTTGGGACACCCTATATATATATATATATATATATATAT
>NC_068990.1:34268514-34273403 GCF_001194135.2 Octopus bimaculoides | reverse complement strand
ACACAATATATATATATATATATATATATATATGAATATAAATACATACAATATATATACACAATACATATATATATATATATATATATATGTAAAATGTATATACATATATATACAATATGTATATAGAATATATATATGCATACATTCTTTTATTCTTTTAACCATTTCAGTCATTTGACTGTGGCTATGAAAGAGCAACACCTTCAGTTGAACAAATCAATTCCAGGAATTATTTTTTGTAAGCCTAGTACTTATCCTATCAGTCTCTTTTGCCAAACCGCTAAGTTTTAGGGATGTAAACAGATCAACATCGGTTGTCAAGCTATGGTGGGGGTGACAACATAGGCATATAAATATATATTTATATATTTATATATATAAATATATATATATAAATACGACTGGCTTCTTTCAGTTTCCGTGTACCGTTTCCAATCATAAAGTCTTGGTCGGCCTGAGGTCAAAGTAGAAGACACTTGGTATCACGCAGTGGGACTGAACCCAGAACCATATCGTGAAACAAGCCAGTGCCTACATAATTTTTACATATGTACAAACACATATACATACATATACATGCATATGTATATATACATACATACATTTACATACATATATATACATAGATTTACATACACATATACATATATATATATATATATACACACACATAAATGTATGTGTATTTTTTCAATGTGTACATATAACATGAAAAAAAATAAATAGTTACCAGGGTAGCAAAAATACACAAAATTGCCAGGGATGTTACAGCCTACTTACAAAGGTAGAAGTTCCAGGGTTTAGTGAAATGGTTTTGCTTGACATAGATAAATTAAGAATTGGAGTTAAACACAGGTGTTATTCAAATCTTTATACTTCCAACATGTTTCGAAGAAAACATTGGTATTACTCCAGAGGGAATAAAATGATGGAAAACTGTAATCATTTCATCAGGGACATATATACATACATACATCCATATATAGATATGCATACATATAGACATATACACACACACACATATATATATGTATATACATACATGCATACATACATATACACATATATATACACATACATATATATATATATATAGATATATATATATACACGTTGGTAACGGTCAGGCTCAAATGGTGCTATTTACGTGCCACCGGCACGAAAGCCTGACAGCTGTTGCACTGGCAACGATCAAGCTCGGGCGGTGCTCTTAGTGATTTACTGGTACTGGTGCCATCACAATTTCGCTTTCGCTTGCCCCAACAGGTCTTCGCAAGCCGAGTTTAGTGTTCAATGAAGACGTTGGCATGGGTGCCAGTCTACAAATTTAGTTCGATTTCGATTAGATATACATATACATATATGCACATTTTTATATACATATTTATATACACATTCATATATGCACATTTTTATATACATATTTATATACACATTCATATATACATATTTATATACACATTTATATATACATATATACACATATATATATACATATATACACATATATACACTAGCAGCTCAGCCCACTTTCACCCTGTCAGTTTGGATGATGTGGCTGTAAAACCTGCCCTGTGTAAGCATTTGATTTCTTTGGGCATGCTTACACTAAAAAACGATTTTAGAATCACTTTTTCCTGTCAAAACACTAAAAATAACTGACCACAAAAAAAAACAACCAAAATTCAACCAAATCAAAATTAAACCCAAATACTAAGCGAACAAAGATGAACCATCCCACTTCCACTGCACACCCACACATACACATACCAACCTTTTACATACATATTCATATATTCACACAGAGTTGAAACACAGTTTGATTTATCGTTTTCAGCATACAATTATCATCATCCCATTACCAAGTATGACATCACCCCTTCCTTCCTCATTCATAAACACAAGAGTATTATTATAGTAGATTATCTTGGTAACCACGGGAGCTATGAAAAAGATACAAAGCCCAGCAGCACCACTGGATCATTCTACATATCTATGTTAATTTTCATGCACTTCCACCCAGCTGTTTGACCATGAATCCTAAGACAAGAAAGCATTGTCCATGTCAAATTTATATGTATAGATATATAGATACATATATACTAACACACACACACACACACATGTGTATATATATATATATATATATACTCTAACATATATATACTCTTTTACTTGTTTCAGTCATTTGACTGCGGGCATGCTGGATCACCACCTTTAGTTGAAGAAATCGACCCCAGGAGATATTCATTGTAAGCCTAGTACTTATTCTATTGGCTTCTTTCGCCAAATCGCTAAGTGACGGGGACATAAACACACCAGCATCGGTTGTCAAGTGATGTTAGGGGGCAAACACATACATACATATATATATACATACATACATACATACATACGATGGGCTTCTTTCAGTTTCCGTCTAACGCATCCTCTCACAATACTTTGGTCAGCCCGAGGCTATAGAAGACTGAACCCGGGACCATGTAGTTGGTAAGCAAGCTACTTACCACACAGTCTAACATATATATACATATATATATATCTATATATATATACTAACATATATATATATATATACATACACACATGCATACTTTTATATATATATATATATATATATATATATATATATATATATATATATAAGTATGCATGTATATATAGAGACAGACACACACACACATAAAAAGAAAGAAATGGTTGCTATTTCTTGCATGCCCTGCTATCATCTAAGAGCTATTTCAGGTCCTGTATCGCAAATAGCTGTTACATAGTAGCAGGCCATGCTAAAAATAGCAGGGAACAATTTAAAATATTTTTTTGAATATGCCAAAACAAACTTTTGCAATTGTATTGACTTGAAAATAATTTTTAAAATATTGAAAATATTGTGTGTGTAAAGAACTCTAACATAAATACTGACTATAAAAAACTTACATTTTTGAAATTGGATTCACATAAAAATATTTCGAAATGATTAAAATATTGTGTTTAATGAAAGCGAAAATATATCGTATTTCTATGCCAACAGACCTCTTTCTAATCAAAAGATTATAGTTTCTTTCCTTTCAGGATGAAGGTATATTTGGAAAACCTTCCTATTTTCCACCGCTTTTGGTATTTATACACCCAGACCCCAAATACCTCAATACCTACTGCTCCAAATTACACAAAATTTGTTTCATTCCATTTGTATTAACGTTTTGGGGTACACAGACTTCATAGTATTTTCCCATAATGCGCCAGCTTGGTTGGATACCATTGCAAGTGAGCAAGATTCAAAGTGACATTTAATGTATTTTACGTATATATATATATATATATATATATATATATACATACACACACACACACATATGCATATATACACATACAAACATACATATACATATATATACACACATATAGATACACACACACATATACACATGCATATATACAGATATACATATATATATATATATATATATATATACATAGATATACATATATATACACATGCACATATATATACAGATATATATGCATATATATGCACAAACACATATACACATGCATATATATGTAAATATATGCATATTTATACACACATATATATATATATATATATATACACACTTGTAATAGATATATATACCAATATGTGTGTGTGTGTATATATATATATACACACATATATACACATACATATATATACACACATACACAAATATATAAACATATGTGTATACACACACATACATATATACAAATGTATGTAATATAGATAGATAGATTGATAGATATAGGCGCAGGAGCTGTGTGGTAAGTAGATTGCTTATGAACCACATGGTTCCGGGTTCAGTCCCATTGTGTGGCACCTCGGCGAAGTGTGTTATACTATAGCCTCGGGCTGACCAAAGCCTTGTGAGTGAATCTGGTGGACGGAAACTGCAAAAAGCTCGTCATATATAAGTATATATACGTATAGGTGTGTATATGTTTATGTGTTTGTGTTCATCCCCCAACATTACTTGACAAGAGATGCTAGTGTGTTTATGTTCTCATAACTTAGCAGTTCAGCAAAAGAGACTGGTAGAATAAGTACTTGGCTTACAAAGAATAAGTCCTGGGTTCGAGTTGCTAGATTAAAGGCGGTGCTCCAGCATGGCCGCAGCCAAATGACGAGCAATTAAAAGAATAAAAGAAAAATATGTACATACTGTATATATACTTATTTATATATATAAGTTGCATAAATATATACATACTGCACAGCATCATCATCATCATTTAAAGTCCATTTTCCCATGCTGGCATTGGTTGGATGGTGCGACTGAGGTCTGACGAGCCAGCGGATGCACCAGTCTGCAATCTGACCAGGCAATGCTTCTACCGCTGGATGCCCGTCCTAACGCCAACGACTCTAAGAGTGTAGTGGGTGTTTCTTATGTGCCACTAGCACAGGAGCCAGTCAAGAAAGACTGGCATCGATTAAGTTCAGATGGTGCTTTTCACGTGCAGCCAGCACAGGAACCAGTTAGGGGCTACTGCCATCAGGCCTGTATGGCAAGTGCATTTTGCGTGCCTCTGGCACTGGAGGCAATGGGGCATGGGCATACCAACCTCAGCAGTCAAGCAAGGCTGGACAGATAAAGACACACAAACACATGCATGGTGTCACTCAATGGGACTCCACCCAGAACTATGTGGTTGGTCAGCAAGCTACTAACCACTCCTGCATTGTATGTGTGTGTGTGTGTGTGTGTGTATATATATATATATATATATCATATACATTGTTCATGTATATATATATATTGTGTTTATATATATATATATATATACACATCATATACATTGTTCATGTATATATATATATATTGTGTTTATATATATATATATAT
>NC_068990.1:34267852-34268414 GCF_001194135.2 Octopus bimaculoides | reverse complement strand
TACATATACACATGCATATATACACATAAATATACACATGCATATATACACACACATATATACACACACATATATATACATATGCATACATATATATATACATATATATATATACCTACATACATACATATGTATAAGAAATAGTGAGATTTTTTCCTAATAGAATGATTTAATTACTGAATTAATTCTTTGTGCAAAATTGAAACAGCTGTAAGAGAATATGAATTTTTGCAATTAACTAACTATATTAATGCTACATTTCTGTTTTCTGAATTTTAATTTAAATATTTATAAACAAAGAATTATACCTAAACCTATTATTTTATGAATAGAATGAGCAAGCAATTTATTGGATATTTTCATCCCTTAATGAGATAATTTTAACATCATCATCGTTTATCATCTGCTTTCGATGCTAGCATGGGTTGGACGATTTGACTGAGGACTGGTGAACCAGGTGGCCACACCAGGCTCCAATCTGATTTGGCAGAGTTTCTACAGCTGGATGCCCTTCCTAACACCAACCACTCCGAGAGTGTAGTGGGTGCTTTTATGTGCCGCT
>NC_068990.1:34259472-34267711 GCF_001194135.2 Octopus bimaculoides | reverse complement strand
TCATCTGCTTTCGATGCTAGCATGGGTTGGACGATTTGACTGAGGACTGGTGAACCAGGTGGCCACACCAGGCTCCAATCTGATTTGGCAGAGTTTCTACAGCTGGATGCCCTTCCTAACACCAACCACTCCGAGAGTGTAGTGGGTGCTTTTATGTGCCGCTGGCACGAAGGCCAGTCAGGTGGTACTGGCAACGGACATGCTTGAAATGGTGTATTTTACGTGCCACCTGCACAAGTGCCACGAACGCGACGTTGGTAATGATCACGCTCAAATGGTGCTATTTACGTGCCACCAGCACAAGAGCCAGACAGCTACTCTGGCAACAATCACGCTTGGACGGTGCTCTTAGCGCTCCACTGCTACAGGTGCCATCACGATTTCACTTTCACCAACAGGTCTTCTATTTAAAATATATATATATATATACATAAATGATATACATACACATTATGTATACATGAATATATAAAGAATCTAAATATATCATATTGAACACACACACATTATATATATATATATATATATATATATATATATATATATATATATAGGCAATAGATGTATATTGCTTATTCATGAACACATAATTTATCTTTTATTTGTTTCGGTCATTGGATCGTGATCATGTGCAATGCCTTGCCAGGTTTAGTCAACCAAATCTAACCCAGTACTTATGTTTTAAGTCTGGTATTTAGTTGATTTTTCTTCATCAAATTGCTAATTTACTGGGACATAAACAAACCAGTATTGGTTGTCAAGTTGTGAATGTGGGAACAAATACAGACACAAAGACACACATGCATATACACAATGTGTCTCTCTATCAAATGCTCAAGTCTATAACAGATGACACCGTCCCTAGGTGCCATGCAGTGGAAATGGCACCACAGTCAATCTTGCTCCTATATACTCTTTATACATATCTAACCACAAGCACAATGGAAGATGATGCTCTGAAAGTATAGTTGCTAAAATAAGAACTAGCAGATTAAAGTTATGAGTTATTATCTTTGTTGGTAATACAGGACCTTGTCCTCAAATTGTATGGTGCCTGTATATGTGACCAAATTGAAACTGGAAAGAAATAAAATAGTTGTCATGATGTGTCAAAGTGGACCCTCAGAATACAAAGTGAGTAGAGATGACTGGGAGCAGGAGGAAAGGGTAAGTTAGAAGTGTGTGAGACAGGAGAACAGAGAACTGGAGAGTGGAGTTTGCAAGGCAATATCAGAAAATGAGAGATGGTTAGAAAATGAATATGTGAAAGGATGATCTCTAATGATGGGCAAGTGTTCAGAGATAAGTAAGGATGTTAGGAAAAGAGTAGGTGACAACTGTAGAAATTGGGTAGGAGTAAGGAGCAGGAGAAAAGTGTGGGTAAGTTGGAAATGACTGACAATGCAGAAAGGATGGGGGATGAAATACAGCATATTAGTAAGAATGACACAGTAGATAGCAAAACAATAACAGAGAGAGAGAGAGAGAGAGAGAGAGAAATGTGAGGTGGATGGGGGGGGGGAGTAAAAAAGGTGATGAAGATGACAGTATTATAAATGAAGGATAGATAACAAATGAAATGATTCAGCTTACTAAAAAGAATAAGTGGTAGCAAAGAAAACCTGAAGTGTGGAGTCCTGATCACACTGAATTATAGCAGCAGAACAGTGTAATTAGAATGACACTGGGCCAGGGAATGTCCCATAAATATATCATATACACATAATTTATATACATAATACATGTATTTATATAATAAACATGCATGGCTTTGTTGTCACTTAGGTTGCTTCTCAGCCATGTAGTTCTGTGCAGGAACTGGTTAAGTATCTTTTACAGTAGTCTCAGGTTGAGCAAATCTCATGACTGGAAACCAGTCACACACACAATATGTGGAAGACTTTAGGGTTAGTTTTTATATTTTCAACTGTTCTGGTTTCTTTTTCTTCCCTTACTTTTTCATGTGTGAGTCTGAGATTAAGTTCTATCTCAAAGAGTGTCTCTTTGAAGTGGGATTTCTTGCTGTCATTAAATTATTTAAGCAATATGAGACCATTATTCTTTGTCTCACAAGGACTCCCTTGTCTCATGGAATATGCTTTTACATGTATTAGTGTTTCTCTCAGGAACAAATTTAACACATGTGATTTATATTAATGCATGTGACATATATTCTTTAATTGTCATCTTAGTATCTTACATAGAAAGAATTCTGGGATACTTTTGCTTTAAAATCTTTTTTTGAACCAATTTTTAGTTAGCCTTGTAGAATTTCAGGTTGGATAGGATTTGGGTACTTCCTGTTCTGTATACAACTTTAATTAGTTTTAGACTATATATTTTTAGTTCTATTCTGCTGTGGGCTGAAAAAATTGTAGGCAGCATTTTCACATTGTGGATAAGTTGCATGATGTACACATGCATACACATGTGCTTTGTGTATAAATATTTCCATATAGATGTACATGTGTATCTGTGTACACACATGTTTATGCTTGTCATTATACTTTTGCCCAAACTCCCTCCTTTATACATCTCTCCACTTACTTTAATAACCACTTTATCATTCATAATTCATCAATCCACCTTCTCCTCATCCATATCTCCACTCACTTCCATCATCCTTTTACTCATAACTATGATGCTTTCTCATTTGTCTGCTACCATCTCGTATTCCTATGCCTTCATTCTCTCATTGATCTCTCCATAACTTCTCAGTTACCTCACATCTTTCGTGCACATGGCCAATACTCCATGACTTTTACACCTCTTTTGATAACTTTCTGAATCCTAACAACTCATCTATTTTGTCTTTTCATTTTCTCTTCCCCCACACCTTGCATCTCGTCTTGTCCTTACAACTTGGGATAGTCACATTATAAGGATGAGTGTTATTCATATCACCAACAATAATCCCTTTTCTTCCATTTATTTGAGAATTCCTCCCTTACAAGTGATTACTGCCATTCTCTCCAAAAGTATAAAGCTGATCCTCTCATCACCCTGCCTAAAATAATCACACTTTCTCCTTCAGTTAAAGGAGCCAACTATAAACTCCCCAGTCTTGCAAGTTGTACGACAATCTAACAAATGTTGGTGCTACAACAAAAAAAAAAAAAAAGCATTTAGTCCTATCTGTCCATGCCAAACAAACTTTGGAGCATAACATGGTTCTTCAACTCATTGGATCCTACCATATTGTTTATCCCATACTATCACGAAGAACAGACATTAAAGATAATGCCATTTTACAACTCTGATGGCACAGGTTAGATAACATTTTGATGGTATCCTAGATGGGTTAGAGTATCACATCTAGCTTGTGGGTGTTATTTTTGGCTTGATTTCCATGGCTAGATGCCCTCTCTACCCCCAACTCTTTTACAAAGTGCACTAGATACATTTTATTATGATAGCTGAAGAATAAGAGATTTAGAGAATGACTGATATCAAGTGGTAGATAAATAGTCAGAGGGAGTGATGGATGCCAGTACCAAATGGGCATGGTGGCAATATTGATAGTATGAGGTACATGCAGATTTGATAAGCAATCATATGTGTATACATCAAGATGGTAAGAGAGCCACTGTGATAAGTGAAGGAGAGGTGAAGTGTTGGAGAGAGAAAAATCAGTATAGCCCATGGCATCTCTTAGTTACACTAGAAGCATTGTAGAGTGAACTGAAGAGAGCATCACTATCCTTAGTCACACTGGCTATTACTCAGTGAAAATATGAAGAGGAGAGAGTAATCAAGTAGCAAGTGATAGGTGTGATAGGTGTGTTAGAAGGATAAGGATATCAAGGATATCAAGATCAAAGAGCATAATCAGACAGCATGTGAAATTCCATTTCCCACTGTAACTCAGCAAGCATGAGGCTTCCTTTGTGTCACCAGCAGAGAGGGAGTGCCTTGTATACAGTAAATGTACAGAGTAATCACTAGCATGAAGCATGCAGATCACAAAGATGGGTATAAGTGAGGAATCAATGCCAGTAGTAAGGTCAGAAATAGGTGGCTGAGGCAGGAATAAGAATGTAAGAATAGAAAGTATCCAATAGTCGGAGGAGTGTGTATTTGCTCAGGTGGCTGAGGTGAAGAATGGGAGAGAGAGCAATGACATCAGAAGAACTAGAATGGCAAGGTAGAATGAAAAGTGCAGGGCTATTTGGAGCGTTGTTGGAAAGAAAGTGAAGAAGAAATGGAAAGAGTGATTGGCAATAAGAGGTGGACGAAACTGAGGTTGGGTGATGAGATAAAGGCAAGAGTAGATGATGGGTGCAAGAAAGGAAAGGGTGTGGTGGTGGTGGTTGGTAAAACAGTAGGTAGAAGTGATGAGTGTAATGGGTAGAGAGAGTAGGGTGATCTGATGCAGTTTCATAAATATGCCTAGTAAAGGGTAAGTGGGGTTAGAATGATGACAAGATAGAAAATAAGAGAAAGGCAGAGTAATAGTAGAGGAGGGCAAGAAGAATGGTAGGTGAATATGGAGCAAATATATGCTTGGCAGGCTGTAATATATATATATATATATATATATATATATCTTACACATTTATACTTTTATATATATATATATGCCATGAATGTCACATCTTGCAAGAACCTTATGACAGCGCAATTGATATGGGTTGGCTATGTGGTACTCATGGAAGACACTTACTCACCTAAAAGTCTCATCTATGGTCAGCTTAGCTCTCATGGCAAGCAACAAGGCTACCCTCTGCTCTATTATAAGGACAACCTGCATGATAAACCTAAAGACATGGGAATGAGAAGCACTAAGTAGAGCCCAGTGGAGAGGCTTTTGCTATCAAGCTATATCCCAACCTAAGGTATCAAGGATTAACACGCTGAAGGACAAAAAGTCCAGTGTAGCACCAAGCCCAATCAACCCCAAAAGGATAGAGACCACTATTGCAACATCTGCAAATCCTATTTAGGTCTGAATACTCACGTGAGATGAGAAGGCAGAACATCGAACTAAGAATACTGTACAGTTGTATCTTGCTGAACACTCAATTGCTGAAGTGACAAGAGTCCAGTAATAATAATAATATGGTTTCAAATTTTGGCATAAGGCTAGAAAATTCAAAGGAGGGGTAAGTTGATTACATTGAAGCCAGAGCTCCACAGGTACTTATTTTTACTGACCCCAAAAGGATGAAAGGTGAAGTCGACATCGGCACAATTTGAACTCAGAACAAAGATGGATGAAATGCCACTAAGCATTTTGTCCTCATACTAACAATTCTGCCAGCTCATGGCCTCAATAATAAATAATAATACATATATTATTACAAATCCTGCCCCAGTACTGGAAAACTACAACATACGTCGTGAATTGTGACAAACTGTTCAACAATTTGGAAAACCAATGGAAACAATGTTACCTTGTTTTACTAGGTAAATCAACTGCTACTACACCACCTTATCTATCTATCTATCTATCAATCATCTTTCTGTGTTCCAGGCTAAAGGCTGTGGTCATGATGGTGCACTGCTATTTAAAAATAAACACTATATATGTAAAATGGTGTCTGATAAATTCACTTGTTTCTTCGTAATGTTATTTGAATTAACAGAAAAATATTTTATTCTGTTTTATAGTAATTTGTAATTATTCTTCCTCTACAAATTCTGTTTATCTTATTTAAAATTTGAATAAATTTTACCTCTTCCTAGACCTAGAACATTCTAGTATCTGGTAGAAAAAAAAAAAAAGAAATTAGCATTTTCAACACCTGCTTATTTTCACAGTCAATTAAGGTTCCAATGCTGCCAAAGTTACTTGAGAACTTTGCACTGTGTATGAAGATGATGCTTTTACTGATGGTTTTCATGTATAAAGGAGGGGATATCTGACCTCACGAACTTTCTGCATTCCAGATAAACTGTTCAGTTAAATAAAGATCAAATAAATGAGCTCATCCATGAGGATTTGTGCCAGTCCACTAGGGAACTGGTTCAGTAGAGGAGATCTTCTCATGATACTGTCACCCATCACCTTCACTTGATTAAACTTCAAAAACTTAGTGCATGGGTGCAAACCAGCTGAAGCTGCCTGATTAGTAACAGGGTCTGCTTCTTCAACACAACAATTGCCCCCATGTCACTAATTTAATAAAAAATGCTATTTATGAGGTTATCTGGGAAGTTCTACCACACCTACCATATTATCCTGATATAGTAGCTTCAGATTATCACCTTTTCCAGTCACTTTCCAATATCTGTGAGGCAGTGTTCAACAATGACATGCAGCTGAAAATGTGGCTCAATGAATTGAGTCAGGACCTAGTGACTTCTACTGTCAGGTATTGGCAGCCTAGGAGAACATTGGCAAGAAGTCATAGACAATGAAGAATATATTACACCAATTCATTAAAATTGTTAATGAAAAATAAAGATTAAAATAACTGGAAATAAAAAAAATTATCTGACAACCAGATAGATAGATAGATAGATGTGTGTGTGTGTGTGTGTGTGTGCAGTTTTGGAGGCTTTTACACTGACATTTTAATCTTATATGTAAAAGTTTAAGGGCTGCAGAGTACAGAGGTTTCAATCTGGTGGGAGCATTTTAGGCAATTAAACAGTAAATTTTCCTGCCTACAAGTAATTTGCAGCATCTATTTGCATCTGCTTGTGGTTGTATCACATAAGTGCATTTAGCACAGAATAGCTGTATGGTTAAGAAGTTTGTCTTCTATTGTAGTCTAAAGCCAACCAAAGTTTCAATTGGATTTGACCGATGGAGACTGCAAAGCCCATCATCTGTGTGTTTGTATGTATATTCTTGCTTTGACATCACATGATAATAGCAGATAAAAATAATGGTGATAAGGTGTCAAGTTGAATGCTTGAGATACAAGGAGAGAAGAAATGAGAACAGAAAGTGTGGGTTGGCAGAGATTGCAAGACTGTATGGGAGAGTGAGAGATGGTTAGAAATAGGGAATGAGTGAGAGGTTGAACATAATGAAGGAGAACAAGTTGAGGGGAGAAAGGTAAGGAAGGGAGAAAAATAGGTGACAATCGTAGAAGTTGGGTAGGATTGAGGAGTGATCAATGACATAAGTTGGGGGATAGGGGAAGACAAAGTGCAAAAAAGTGTGGAGTGAAAAGAAACAAAACAGTGAAGGATAGACAAGGAGAGATGACAGGTAGTTGGGTAGTTTGAAAGAGTGTGGAAAAAGCATAGTGAATGGGGTGGAGAGAAATAATTTTGTGGCTTCGAAGGGTGATCAAGGTAAAACGTGGGAGGAGAGAACAATATTAGGAATGAAAGATAGATATCAGGTAAAATGGTTCTGTGAAGTGAGAAGGATAGCTGGCATCAGGGAAGAACTGGTGAAGTATGCAGTTCTGTACATATTTAATTACAGCAGCAGAATACCAGTTAGAGATGATGTGTGACAGGGATGTTGTGAGGAGTATGTTCTGCTGGGCTGAATGGGTTTTTCTGGGAAGTCAACCAGGTCCTTTGTCACCTCCTCTATAAAGTTTAAGATCCTAAGAGCACTTAATCACTTGTCTTGTTGGGTCACCCTCTTTCCATCCACATGAAGTTATTGGCACTGTTTTTATACAGCTGCCCTCATCCAAAAGCATCCTGTGGCCATACAAAAGCCATCTCACTAGCACACTACATCTGATTCTTCTTAAGCTCAACACATTTGTACTTGGTTGTTCATGAACATCTACATTGCAGATCCAATGGTGCATGTTAACCTCATTTCTTACCAGCCTTTTCAAGTCCTCTACATTCAAGGCCCATGTCTTGCTGCCATGCTAACATAAGTGCCATACAATCCGTCTTTCACATCAAGAGAGAAGACTTATGTTGGCAACAGCGATGTTGATTGTATACGTAAGTATATACATACATATAGAGAGAGAGAGAGAGAAAGAGAGAGAGAGAGAGAGAGAGAGAAAGAGAAAGAGAGAGAGAGAGAGAAAGAGAGAGAAACATATATATATATATATATACACACTCACACACACGCGTGTGTGTGTGTGTATGACTAATAACAGACTGCTATTATTTGATGAGCAGGATATGTCCTGCACACCTTTGAAATTAAGTCATGTAGAGCTGACTCAAATTGATTTAAATATATGTAACTCCTACAAAATGTGTTGAACGCTACTTTCTTCTGTTTGTTCACTCATTTGTGTATGTATGTATGTGTGTGTGTGTGTGTGTGTGTGTGTGTGTGTGTGTGTGTATGTATGTGTAT
>NC_068990.1:34244179-34259462 GCF_001194135.2 Octopus bimaculoides | reverse complement strand
GTATATATATATACACACACATATATATATATATATATATATAGTATATACACATACAAACAGAATGTGTATGTATTTATAGGATAAATATCATTATCAATTTTTGTCCAATTTCCATGCTGGCATGGGTTGACCAGATCACAAGAGTCAACAGCAACTATTCACCGATACTGCTCGCTTAGATGGATTGCAGGAGCTCATCTCATTCATGATTGATAGTTGGTTCTTTTTCTTAGACTAGATGTCCTTCTTAACTCCACCTATTTTACAAAATGTATTAGCTGCTCTTTTTTTACTCATGACACCAGCAGTTTAGTGATGAATTGTCCTTGACAAGACTAAAGGTTCGTCACACCCCATGTGACTGGTCACTGGTAGTCTGTTTGGAGAGTCAGAAACATGAGGGACAGATGTATGAATGACACCGATTAACAGGATAGAAGGATGAGTGATAGGAGTACTCAGTATTCTGAGAACAAGACGACAGAGTGATGACAGAAGGCTACATGGCCTAGGAGAGCGAGGCAGACTGAGTGAAATGACGTGATAACATGCAGTACAGTGTACTGGGCATAATGAAACCACCGAAGCATAAGCTTTAAATAGGCCAGAAAAATCAAGGGATGAGCATCTTAGCAGAGGAACAAAAAGTGGATGGATCCTGTATCAGAAAACAACACAAAGGCTCTTGGTGAAAAAGACAGTAAAGGTGCAGTGGTGTTTTTAATTACAGTGAAAGCAATGTATGGCAAACAGAAGATAGGCAATAAAGGCATGGGTGAGAGGATGCAATACATGGTGAATAGATGTGATCCACTACCATCCACAGTCACAACAAAAGATTAGTACAGAAAGACTAGTAAGAGGAGAATGACTAAATGATGAGCAAACGGGCCATGAGTATGAGAAGCATAAGCAGTCAATGGATGGGTAGGCTAGTGTTTAAGAAAGTGTGAATGTGTACATATATATATATATTTGTTCCTTGTCAATCCCACCATGATTAAATGTGCTATGATGTACCATGCTCATCACCAATAAAGCACATAATTGTGTAATAAAGTGACATACACACCCATTACATGGTTGCAAGATTAGCTACACGCACACACACACACACACACATGTGTAGACACTAACCAATTTCTATCACAAACTTCACGTTACTTTAACCCTTTTTATAGCAACTCACCTGAAATTGTGTCATATTCTAAAACATATTCATATATATATATATATATATATATATATATATATATATATATATATATATATATCCCACATACACATATGTGTGTACGTGCATACATTTATATGCAAACACATAACTTAATACCATTATCTCATTTTCATTTCTTTTATGCAAATTTCCTAGGCCACACATCTGTGCTAATCTTTTTTGTGCATGTTCAAGTATCATGTCTGCTGAACAATGCCTAGAAATATAGAAACATCTGTCGGCAGCTGTCCTCCTTTCTCCAAACAAACTGTTTTCTTTGATGGCATCTTAATTTTGGAAAATTCTTTCTTCTTTAGATTTTATCCTGATTTTGTTTGGTGGCAGAACCAATTGCCATGCAGAGACTGGTTTAAATTTTCTGGCAGTGGGGATAATTTTAATAAATTGGTATACAACTGGTATTTTATTTCGCTTAGCACATCTTTGTTTCATTTACATATACATACATATATATATATATATACACACACATATATTGACACACATATTTACATTATTTAAATATACAAAAACACATATATATACATTTACATACATTTATATATCATGAGACATGTAAATATATATATATATATATACACACACACACACACACTCTTGTACATTTACATGCATATGTACCCAAACATACATTTATATCTATGTATTAATACATGTCAAAACAATTTCACGAGCACAAAAATACATATATGCACATATCTACATAGAAATATAGGTACATATACACACAAATATATATACACACACGCACATACAGGGTGATTGAAAAATAACTATTTTAAAATACTTATAAATTATTTCTTAACTGTACTTTTTTGTTCAAATTTTTGTGCTTGTTTTTTGAAGTATGAGAATTTAATTTGTCATCTGAAATGGCTAAATGCCCACTTCCCCATGAGATGGGTGTGTCATGCTGATCCGCATGAGTGGCCAGTCAATAGCCCCGACTTAATTCCCTGTGACTTCTTTCTTTGAGGTTGGTTAAAGGAACAAGTCTATTGTATCAAACCAAAGACTTTGGAAGAACTTGAAGAGCGAATACAAGAGTTCCTAGTGAAATCAGCTGACACAATTCCTGGGTGATTCAAGAAGATGGTGGCAACATCTGAAGCCCACATTGAATTTTAAATAAAATCTTTATACTAAATCTCATATCCATTTTTGTTTTTTGTAAAATTTACAATTAATAGGTATTTCAAAATAGAGAGTTACTTTTCCATCACACTGTATATATATGAATATAGGTACTGTGAAGCATAACCGAAAATCAAGCTAAGTAGAGGGTTCCACATTCCACTCCAATATCCAGTTTAGTATACTGTAATTCATCAACCTCAGGATTTACTAGTGTGTAGAATACAAGCCAAGTCATAGAATTAATAACAAAGAAACAAGTATGGTATTCAACGCTTTATACAACATATACACATCCTGGCAAATAATCATGTTATTTTTTGTTTTTTGTTGTACCTACTTGGATTTGAGAACATGGCCTCGAACCTCTATGGTCGGTTTTCATCTGTCTCCTACAACATTGTGTGACTTGCAAGGTTAGGGATAACTTGTATAATGGGAATATATTAAACTTTCAACATAAGTGGGTGTAGTTATGACAGTAATTTGACAAAACACATGTATGAATTGAATACCATACCTGTTTTCTGTTATCAATTCTACAAATGTGTGTGTGTGTGTGTGTGTGTGTGCACATATATATTCATATGCATCAATATAAATACACACACACACACACACACATATATATATAAATAATGCATAAGTACCATGTGTGTGTGTGTGTATATTATGAACCAGGTGGGAACATGGGTCGATGAGGGTGGAGCTGTGTACAAGAGTAGAAGTTTATCCTTGTGAATAAGAGTGTTGAAGTATAGAAGGATAGGTTTGTCAGGGTATGGGGAGTTGGTTTCCCTGTTCAATCATTGAGGGTGTTTGAGGATAAAGTGGACGTATGATGGTGGGAGCAGGTATGAGTATGAGGCTAAAGGGAAACCAACAAGAGTACTAAGAACTTTCACATGGAAAGAAAGTTTTAACAAAGAAAGACGAAGGAGAAATAAAAATGAAAAGCTCTGTGAGAGAAGAAAATTATTTAAAAGTGACACAGCACTCCTGTAAAAGGTCCTGGAAGAGTGAGAGGAAGTGTCCAAACGATGGTGAGGAACTAGTATAAAAATTTGTCCTTTTAGATGAGGTGCATAGAAAGCCAAGAAGAATGTAGTGGGTGAGATAAATGTATGTGCAAGTGGATGATTGTGAAACATTTCTACAGGGAAGAAAAAGAAAAAAAGTATTAGTTCTGTGAAGAAAAGAAAAGATGCGTATATTATATACATATATATATATATATATATACATACATAAATATACAAATGCAGATGAGAGAGTCTTCTTCAGGCCTACATTGTCTGTTTGAATTGATTACCTATCACAGGACTGCATACCAACATTACCAGGATCACTTTGCTGCTTTGAAAGAGCCCTTCTGATGGATGGAATAGACTTATTGTCAAAGGCTGGTAATGGAGTGAATAGCAGAAAGAATTAGTGTTCAAGTGACAGTTAAGAAGTGGGAGAGTAATGTCAAGGATTAGTGAGCAAATGTACAAAGTGGTAATGATATTGGGGCAGATTGAGTAGATGTACCAAGTGATGGGGCAGATCTATCCTCCAGTTGTGGATAGTTCCTCAGGGTCAATGAAGAATTCTTTTTGGAGTTACATAGTTATTTTTGAGACGAGGTGATAGTGGGAAGACTAACACAGTTAGGGAATGGGAAAATAACAGGAAAAATGAAAAGTAGTGTCAGAAGGAAGTGAGAGAGAGTTAGAGAGTATAGAATGGTAGGTGGGTGATGAGCATGGTGAGATGCAGGGCTACCTTGTGTTATACATTGGTGAGTAAAGTGATGAATGAAGGAAAGATAAAATGGAAGGCAGTAATAGAAGGGAAAATTAAAAGCAATGTTAGGGGATTAGTGAGAAAGTGATAAGGGCAGTGGAGATGGTTAAATATAGGAACAGTGTTACTCAAAGTTACATATTAGTGGGTAGAGTGGGGCATGGAGAGAGAGAAAAGCATATATTCAACATAGTAACATCACCAAGAAAATGCGTTGGCAGGAGTCAAGGAAGCTGGGTAATGGTTGCCAGAATGCAGACACTACCCATACAAGCATCAGACTTTGGAAGGAAAGAGGAAGAAAATGTGGATATATGAGGAAGGAATGGAAAGGGGATATATTGAAAATGAACAAATCAAGTGGGGAGGGTATACGACAATATGCAGGAGTGGTAGGGACTAAATACACATGCAGACATATATATAGACACACATACACACACATGTATACAAATACATATACATACACACATATAGATATACAAATACATATACACAGAGAAGTGACATGCACAAATGTACACACACACACATATATATATATATATATATACACACACGCATATGCATGTATACACAAATGTGCACACACATATATGCATGTACAAAACATACCTATGGAGGTATGGCTGTGTGTTTAACAAGTTTGCTTCTCAACCTCATGGTTTCAGTTTCAACCCCACTGTTTTCTATACACATGTATACACCCACACCAATACATGCATACATATATATATATATATGTATATATATTTATATACATACATCTATATACATATACAGAAGTATACATAATTCTCTACATATATCTATATACATGTCTGTAACCAAATACATATGTCTGATCTATTTGTTTCCGTAATTAGACTGTGACCATGCTGGGATACCACCTTGGAGGGTTTTAGTTGAATGATTTGTCCCCAGTATTTATTTTTTAAACCCCGATACTTATTTTATCACTTTCTTTTGCCAAACCACTAAGTATACAAACCATCACCACTAGTCAAGTGATGGTGGGCAATAAACACATACGCAAACAAACAGGCTACTTTCAGTGACTATCAACCAAATCAACATGCTCAAGTTACCACAGTGGGACTGAACCTAGTACCATATGGCTGGGAAGCAAATGTCTTACCACACAGTCACATGTCTATAGACACACACAAACACATTTGTGCACATACATGTGTGTGTCCATCTGTACCTTGTCTTGCGCGATAGTCATAAACAAGCAATACTGTCATACAAGTAGCGTCTCTTCTGTGCAGTATTCCATGAAAACATGGGAAATATTACCTTGCTTGGAAACTGGTGAAAGTTGGCACAAAGAAGGGTATCTAGTCATAGAAAATGTACATGAATGAATTTTATCTGAAACATTCATGCATAGAAAAGCTGACATTATAGCTATGATGATATTATCATTTATACACACATATATATATGCATGAGGATTGTACTGCAAGTAATGCACAAGAAAGTATAACTTTTTCATCAACTAACATAGGGCATTGAATCTGCATATGTTAGTAGGGTAACCCAATCCGTACTGTAACTGTTCTTCCAGTTGTTTACAGGCAAATACAGGATTCAATGTAAAGGCCACATGCTGAAGGAGCACAGGCCATCTGACATTATCTCCAGGTATTTTATGGAGATGACACCTTTGACAAAAACAATGTGCACAGATGGATGAAAGGGTTTAAAGAAAGGGAAACCAACACTGAAGAAAAAACTAAGCAGTGGGAGAACATCAACTGTAACCAGCGATATGAATAGCCAGTGTGTGGATAAAATGATTCACATGTACAGTTGAGTCAGGATTCATGAGCTTGCTATACAACAGGACTGACTGGGTATAGTAAAATGTGTGCAAAATGGCTATTTTTGACGGTTAGCAACCAATTTGAAGGCAAGGTCTGCTCAGATGTACTGGAAGCATTTGAAGCCAACAAATACACCTTTTCCCCATTTAGATGGCAAGGAATATTTGACTATATCTTTATGATCTGGAAAGGAAGGGCCTGCTCATAAAATTCATGTCACACTTCTTATCTGGGACTTAAGAGGTTCAAAAGCTGGTTATTACCAGAGAAAATCTGTCTGCTTTTGTGGAGTAACATTCTCTTTGATTTTCTGGAATTTGGAAACAAACAACAATGCTTGTAGGACGGTGATGCCCATTAATGACAATCCCATGATATCGAGTTAAAAGTACACACAAACACACAATATATCCATACATACACACATGATAGCCCTCTTTCACTTTCCTTCTGCCTCATCTACTCACAAGGCTTTGGTTAACTTAGGGCTAAAGAAAAAGAAACTTACCCAAGGAGCTATGGAATGGGACTAAATCCAAGACAACATGACCATCCCTGTTTGTGTATTTATTGTTGTTACTTTGACAAAAGTGAGTAGTTAATAGCCACACTGGTTTCATGTTAACAAGGAATTTAATATCTTGTTAAAAATTTTTGAAATTGTAATGAATGATTGACAGAAAATACCTAAAAATCTGTTTATTTAAATATATACAGTCTTCAACTTGTGGTCAGATTATTGCAAAAATTGGCAGCACTACCGGCTGAAACTGGTGTTTTTTTTTTTCTGTTTTTTCTTTTTTTAAATCTGAATAGCCATTTGTGCTACAAATAAACATTGCAGAATATAATACAGGAAGGGAATGAAATTTTCTTCAGCAGAATAGAGAGTGCAGGACATCATTTAAAATTAATGTAAACAAGAGTGATTCAATTTCTGTTGTTTCAAGAGGTATAGGACAGAGAGATACAGTGACGTGCAGATTCATGTCATACAGAATGTTAAGAGCTAATCAAAATGTTTGGAGGACCCAACTTCAATAATTACATCACACTGGATGATTTACAGTATGAAACCTGACACCCCTACTGGCAGCTATTTTATTTTTGTACCTTTATATCGGCACCTTGTGGGAAAAGACTTCTAATTTTTGACCTGTAATCCACCTACGTTTGAAGAATATTTAAGTTTAATCGGCAATGGAGATAAAGAGCCAAAATGTCTTATTTCCAACAATGCTTGCTTAGAATGTTCACAAAATGCTTTTAATGCTGCTTTTGAAAGCATATGTGGTTACAAAGCAAAAATCTTAAGCTAAGGGTTAGTGACAGCAAGGGCATACGGCTGAAAAATAATGTCTGAAAAACAGATTTATCTGGCACAAGCCAGCATGGAAAGGTAGATGTAAAAATGAACAAATGTATACATATGGCTGTACATAACCACTTATATATATATATATATATATAAATGTATATATATATATATATATATATATACACACACACACACACACACACAAGGATAGAGAAAGTAGACATATAGCATGTTATAATGTGTGTGAGAGAGAGAGAGAAACAGAGACAGCTTGAAATCATCAGTTTTAACATCTACATTTTTATGCTTGCATAAGTCAGAACTTGTTAAGGCAGATTTTCTATATCCAGATGCTTACACACACACACATACAATAGCTAGCTATATACAATAATATATACTCTGAAAGAAAGTGTATGAGTGTATGTGTGTGTATACACACACACATTTGTCTGATTTGTAATGTGTGGTACATTAGATACATTTTATTTAATAACAAGCCACCTAAATAAAAACTAGGCAAATAAATATCCACCATGGTACCAGCTTAACCCTTTCGTTACCAACCTGGCTGAAACTGGCTCTGGCTCTGAGTACAAATGTCTTGTTTTCATAAGTTTTGAATTAAAATCTTCCCCCAAACCTTAGTCACAATTTATGTTCCTAACACTAGCTTAATGAGAACTAAGTTATTTTACTAAATTCTTTGTTATATTTAAAGTAATTGAAAGAAACACAGAGCATCAAAAAATAAATACAGTAATGAAAGGGTTAAATTATGATAGCTTGATATAGGAGCTGATCTATAATTATTGAACTTGAGCCTGTCTTCTCTGGGAACAGTCAACAACCCATTAAGTGGCCTGTCAGATTCCTTCCAGCTTTTTTACTGCACATCAATAGCATAGGTAAAGACGTGTACACAAAAAAAGAGCATGAGGACATGGTACATGTAAAGTATTAGCAGACGCTCAGGGAAGGAAAGACAGATGGCTTAACATTTCGAGCAAAGATCTTCTTCAGAAACAGGAAAGTGCCATAGAAAAGGAAGACGGAGGAGACAAAAAAAAAAAAAAAAAAAAAAAAAAAAAAAAAAAAAATATCGCCAACGATTCACATGTGGTTACATTTTGAGAATGTGTATATATACATATATATATATATATATATACCTGTGTATGTAGGTACATGTCTAGTATAAAGGTGCAGGCACAGCCGTGTGGTTAAGAAGTTTGCCTTGCAACACAGTTTCGGGTTCAGTCCCATTGTGTGGCACCTTGAGTATCTTCAACTATAGCCCTGGGTTAGTCAATACTTTATGAGAGAATTTGGTAGATGGAAACTGTGTAGAAGCCCATCATTATACATACATTATATATATGATAGATAGATATGTAGCTGTGTGTGACTGTGTTTATATCCCTGCCAATATTTGACAATAGGTAAAGGTTTGTACATGTACCTGTAATTTAATTGGCGAAAGAAACTGATGGAGTCAATTTGTTCAATTGAAACCCTTTGAGGTGATGCTCCAGCATGACTGCAGTCAAATGATAAACAAGTAAAAGATAAATATATTGTGTATATAAATATATATATATATATATATATATTCACAAACACATAAATATACTAAGATGTATTTTATATACACACGTGTCGTGTGATGAAGTACAAATGAACTGAGGGTAATAGAGAAGATTACTTGTAAAGATAAGTGATGGATATGGAAGATGACAGCTGGACCAAGAATTGCAAAGGGTCCATATCTGAAAGAAGCTGTGGAAGAGAGAAAGCTAGGTGAACCCAAAAATGAAGTGATGATTGATCACATGAAGCTGAGCTATGTGGAGGCCGAGACAAGACTAGTAATATGCAATGCGGTAGATGTGACCATCCTGAATGCACGGTGTAATGGATATTGAAAATGAAGGAGATGGAGATGGGATGGCAGATGCACGTATTTCAGTCCTTTACTAGATATATCAGTTGACTGCACTGGCCAAGCCCCACCTCTGCAATACACTTTCATCCCAAATCATTCATCTCTTCATCATTTTCCTACTCAACATCTATCTTCTCTGCAGCAACACTCCCTTCTTGCTTTTTTTTTTTTCACTTTTGGCTGTATAATTAATGTAGGCAAAACACTTAACGGTGCACCCTGCTCTGTACTGCCAGCCATCACTCCCTCTTCCTTGAGCCACTTTCTATTCACATCCATCACCCACTCCTACCATCACCAACTCCACTTCTGCTTATCACTGATCACTTCCACACCTCTTTACCATCAACCTATGTTCACCAATATAACAACTGGGTGCACTCTTTAACCACCCATATTCTTGCAAATTTAACCCATCATATTTCATTCTTCTGCCACTATTATAGTTCATACAAACTTCTGAACAGGTTACTATGTTGTAATGCACACTACGTAAAGTAGTGTGGACTCCCAAGCCATTAGTGACACAAGGCATCTTCGATATTGTGGGTGTCATGAAAAGCTAAACGAAAACTGCCCATTAAGTGGTTGACAAACAATGGACGACAGCATAGCATGCAGAGGATTCTTTAGTTTGTCAAAGGCAAAAACATTGTTACTAAAGGCCGAAGCGAGAATAAAATGCACGAAATACAATCTGTAAAAAAGTTGGTGATAAACTGAGCCAAAATCGAAATGCATGACATAGATGGTAAGTGCTAATCCAAATAGTGAAGTAGTCAGATGATATGTGAACTGATTCGGAGCATAATGACACATCGTACACATCAGTAATGAAAGCACAGTGATGATGATAAATATACAGCGGAAGAAAAGCATATATGCATATACAGACAGGAAACATACACACTCAGATATACATACAGATATATCAATATGTATAAAAGACATTACTTATATATATGTAAATATATATATACACACATATATATATATATATATACACACACACACACATAACTAGATATACAAATACATTCCTATAAATATTTCATAGATACATACATAAAGAACACAAAGGGTATTTGAAGACACTAAATTACCAGTGTATTACTCTCTTCAAACCAATTAAAAGATTTTTATTTCTTTCAGACTCCACAGTTGATAAAATACTAATACAAGAATTGAAAAGACAGGCAGCTTCTGTTGCCATGAGTGCGGAACACAGCAATTTTGAAATTGCCAACTTTTGTAAATGTTGCAAGATCTTTGATAGCACAAAGTTCAGAAATGAACCTGAAGCGTCTGGTGAGGATATTTCAATTGTATAAAAAAAGAAAAAAAAAAATGTAAAATAAAAAAAGAATCCTAAATGATGGGAAACTATAAGGGTACTGAAATTCACTCAACAGGTTTGAAAATTATCGATGATGATCTCAGAAGAATCAATGCGGGCCATTATCAAAGAACTTCAGCTGGAACAGACTATCAGAGAACTGTGGTACACAAGGACATTCGTTACAAGTCCTATATACAGAGGAAGGGCCAACTGATGTATAATGTACGCACATAAACATATATACGCATACACATATATAAATATACATACACATGTATAAATTTATTGTACATGTGTGTATGTATACACATGAGTACACACACACACACATATATATATATGTATATACAGACACACATATATATATACATACAAACATGCAGATGCACACACACACGCATTAGGTGCAGGCATGTCTGTATGGTTAAGACACTTGCTGCACAACCATATGATTCAGTGTCACACATCTCCATCATGGACAAGGGCTTTCTAATATAGCTACAAGCTAACCATAGATTAGTCAAAAGAAACTGAATAAAGCCTGCTCTAAGTCTGTGTGTGTGTGCGCATATATATATATATATATATATATTACATTACACACTGCATACATCTCTCCCACTCTTCCTTATAACACACACACATAAATGCAAGTTAGTTTGTATGCACCCTATTGCATTCATGTTTCTTCTTATGTTTCTTTGTGCTTATTCAAAAATTGCCTAAGTTATATATGGTTACATTGTTTTAATTTTACTCCGTCAGAAAATCATCTGCACCTTTCAAGATGTAGAATAAGTGATTCTTTACTTCAAAAGTAGGTAAGGGTTACTGACAGATATCTAGATGTAAAACAATGTCTCAATAATCTACTTACCTAATCTTTGTCAGAATGAGAAAAGACATAAATATCTGAACACACACACACGTCTACTAGTCATTAAAGCTGGAAAAAAAAATCTTCACAAGCTGTTACCCAGTGTTTCACATGACCATTTATCAGACAGTTGCAGTGATACTTTTATGTATGCGTGTGTGTATACATACACACACACTTATACATACACACACACACTTATACATACAGACATATACACATGTACATATATGTATACCTATACATTTCTTCATGTACATATATATGTGTATGCATATATACAAATATAGCTAACTATATACACATATATGCATACTTGTATATGCATAAATATATATGTGTCTAGCTTGTTTGCTTGTTGATAGGATCAGTATATTAAAATAGTTTCCTTAGCAGTTATATTATCTTATATATAGTATCTCATGATCTTGGAGACATCATCAGATCTAAGCATGGAGAAATATATATAGTCTTGCTTAGTTGAAGCTGTTACCTCTCTATCTCTACATGAAACCAACTTAATGCTCTTTCCAAACAAAAAATTCATTCAGTCAAAAAACTCTGTTCAGTAACAAAGTATTTTTTGTTACTGTTAACGTTCTTTCTCACAAAATCTTATGCTAGCAGCGTACATGTTTCAAGCTCAGAATAACCTGAAGATAGGAAGTGAAAGTGAGGAAAGTTTGGACTAAGCACAACTATATATCATTCAGGGAAGATGAAACACAAGTTGCAGTCTCCAAAATGATACTGTTAATACATTTTATTTGTATACATCTATATATAAATGCAGACGTACACACACACACATATATATATATATATATGTATATACACACACACACATATTTTATATACATATATATGCATATTTCTTTTGGATAAATATGTATATATAAATTTATGAAGATGTGTGTATGTATATGCATGTTCACTGATAGATATATCCATATATACTCACACATACATATACATAACTACATGCATACAAATTTACATATATACACATAAATACACATGCACATATATATATGTATATATATATATATATATATATATATATATACACACATACATACATACATACTCACACACACGCATATACATATCTATCCATATATACTGATATATAAATGGACATATATATTGTTGACGTAAGAATTTTATAAAAACCTTTCGAGAGAAAGTGAACTAATTTTTTGGGGGAATATTTTCAAACACCCACATAAAGTTATACAAATACTATGTTGAAAACCCCTTTCGGATAGAGGAAAAAGTCAAAGTCCCATGAGCAACCTTCAACGTTTTCCATCTAAATAGAATTTTTCAACCCAATATTTAAATGCTATTCTTTATAGCTTTGTGAGTGTGCCTTGAGATATTCTCAAAAAGTATGTATAGAAAGTGCTTTGGAATAAGTGTGTGAGTATGTGAGTTATTTGTATATATATGTTACTTTTGTAAAAAAGAAGTCTGTATTTTAGAATTAAATCGTTTTATTGGCACAAATTTTGTTTTTTTTGTTTTTTGTTTTTGGAGTCTTCAAATTCAGAAACAGAAAAAAAAAAAAACGAATGAATGCTTGAATAATTTTGATAATACATATATTAGTGCTTTTCTGAGTATGCCTTTCGTTCACTACACAAGCAGAAGCCATCATAGTGTTTTTAAATCTTCTCATCAAAATGTCTCACATTCTGCAAAGACTAATGGAATACTAAGCTCTCTCATAGAAAACAAGTGTTGGCAACAGAAAGAGCGTTCAGGCATAATGCACTGCCTGAATTACTTTTTGTTAACCCTGCTCAAGAAGGGAAAAAGTAAACATAGAAACAAAAATGATATATAAATATCTACGTATAGCAAAGAGAGAGAGAGAGAGAGAGAAAATGGTGTATGGTGAGGGAAACGATCAGAATGAGAAACAGAATCACCTTTGGTGAAATAGGCAACAACAAGGAGTGGAAAATAACTGGGACAAAGAAGTTGCAAATGAGAAATCGGTGAAATACTCAGAAATCTGCCATTAAGAGTAAGGCATAGAGAAAGTAAGATAGAATGAAGAACAGAGTGAAAGGATGAATACAAGAGAGGCAGAGAGAGAGAGAGAGAAAGAGAGACTGGAAATAAGATACGGAATTGTAACTAGTGAGGGGAAGAAATCTGAAAAGAGAAAAGCAGTGAAAATGGAAGATAAATATAACAGAAGGATGAGTAAACAGAGAAAGAAGAGAAAAAAAGAAAACAAAATGACAAGAAAGAGAAAAGATATCCTGAGGATGGGAGAGTGAAGAATAAGGCAGAGAGAAAAGAAAGGAAAAAAATAAGAAATGAAGAGATCATGAGAGAATGGAGTGAAAAGTAACCAGGAAAAGAATGAGAGGGAGGGAGAGAGAGAGGATGAATGAAGACAGGGGAGAGAGAGAATGAATGAAGACTGGGAAGAGAGAGAATGAATGAAGACTGGGAAGAGAGAGAATGAATATAGGAAAGAGAGAATGAATGAAGATAGGGAAGAGAGAGAATGAAGATAGGAAAGAGAGAATGAATGAAGACAGGGGAAAGAAAGAATGAATGAAGACAGGGGAAAGAGAGAATGAATGAAGACAGGGGAGAGAGAGAATGAATGAAGACAGGGGAGAGAGAGAATGAATGAAGACAGGGGAGAGAGAATGAATGAAGACAGGGGAGAGAGAATGAATGAATGAGGATATGGGGGAAGAGAATGAATGAATGAATGAGAATAGGGCAGAGAAAGAATGAATGAGGATAGGGGAAAAATAGAATGAATGAATGAGAATAGGGCAGAGAAAGAATGAATGAATGAGGATAGGGGAGAAAGAGAATGAATGAATGAATGAGAATAGGGCAGAGAAAAAATGAATGAATGAGGATAGGGAAGAGGGAGAGAGAGCATGAAGGCAGGAGAGAAAGAGAGAGAGAGAGGAGGAGAGAGCATGAAGACAAGAAAGAGAGAGAGGATGGAGACAGGGGAGAAAGAGAGAGAGAGCATGAACGCAGGAGAGAAAGAGAGGGAATGAAGAAGGGAGAAAAAGAGAAGGAAGACGGGAGAAAGAGAGCATGAAAATAGGGGAGAAGACAAGGGGAAGATAGAAGATAGGGAAAGAATGAATGAATGAAGAAAGAGAAGAGGGAGAATGAATGAATGAAGATGAGAAAGAGGGAGAATGAATGAAGACAGGGAAGAGGGAGAATGAATGAAGACAGGGAAGAGGGAGAATGAATGAAGACAGGGAAGAGAGAGAATGAATGAAGACAGGGAAGAGAGAGAATGAATGAAGACAGGGAAGAGAGAGAATGAAAGACGACAGAAAATAGAGAGAATGAATGAAGACTGGAAAGAGAGAATGAAGGAAGACAGGAAGGAGAGAAAATGAATGAAGACAGGAAAGAGAGAGAATGAATGAAGACAGGAAAGAGAGAGAATGAATGAAGACAGGAAAGAGAGAGAATGAATGAAGACAGAGGAAAGAGAGAGAATGAATGAAGACAGAGGAAAGAGAGAGAACGAATGAAGACAGAGGAAAGAGAGAGAACGAATGAAGACAGAGAAAAGAGAGAGAACGAATGAAGACAGAGGAAAGAGAGAGAACGAATGAAGACAGGAAACAGAGAGAATGAATGAAGACAGGAAATAGAGAGAATGAATGAAGACAGGAAATAGAGAGAATGAATGAAAACCAGGGAAGAGGAAGAATGAATGAAGACCAGGGAAGAGGAAGAATGAATGAAGACCAGGGAAGAGGAAGAATGAATGAAGACCAGGGAAGAGGAAGGATGAATGAAGACAGG
>NC_068990.1:34235775-34244167 GCF_001194135.2 Octopus bimaculoides | reverse complement strand
AAAAGAGAGAGAACGAATGAAGACAGAGGAAAGAGAGAGAACGAATGAAGACAGGAAACAGAGAGAATGAATGAAGACAGGAAATAGAGAGAATGAATGAAGACAGGAAATAGAGAGAATGAATGAAAACCAGGGAAGAGGAAGAATGAATGAAGACCAGGGAAGAGGAAGAATGAATGAAGACCAGGGAAGAGGAAGAATGAATGAAGACCAGGGAAGAGGAAGAATGAATGAAGACCAGGGAAGAGGAAGGATGAATGAAGACAGGGAAGAGAGAGAATGAAGACAGGGAAGAGAGAGAATGAATGAAGACAGGAAAGATAGAATGAATGAAGACAGGGGAAAGAGAGAATGAATGAAAACCAGGGAAGAGGGAGAATGAATGAAGACCAGGGAAGAGGGAGAATGAAGGAAGACAGGAAAGAGAGAATAAATGAAGACACGGGAAAGAGAGAATAAATGAAGACAAGGAAGAGAGAGAATGAAGATAGGAAAGAGAGAGAATGAATGAAGACAGGAAAGAGAGAGAATGAATGAAGACAGGAAAGAGAGAGAATGAATGAAGACAGGAAAGAGAGAGAATGAATGAAGACAGGAAAGAGAGAGAATGAATGAAGACAGGAAAGAGAGAGAATGAATGAAGACAGGAAAGAGAGAGAATGAATGAAGACAGGAAAGAGAGAGAATGAATGAAGACAGGAAAGAGAGAGAATGACTGAAGACAAGGAAGAGAGAGAATGAAGATAGGAAAGAGAGAGAATGAAGATAGGAAAGAGAGAGAATGAAAGCAGATGGAAAATAGAGAGAATGAAAGAAGAAAGAAAATAGAGAGAATGAAAGAATACAGGGAAGAGGGAGAACAAAGATTGGAGAGAGAGAGAGAGAGAGTGAGAGAGAGAATAACAGGGAAAGCTGGAGATGATCAGGTGGGGAGAGACTGAATACAGAGATGGAAAAGCATGAAAATGGGGAGAGAAAAAAGCAGCAAAAAGAATGAAGAACGGGAGGGGAGAGAGAATGTGAATCGAACAGCAAAAAAAGGGAGAAAATGAGTTAGTGTGAGAATAACGATGAGAAACCACATCGTTGAAAATGGGAGGGAGAGAAAATGGGAGGGACATAGGAAATGTTGAATGAGAGCTAGGAGACAGAAAATTAAAAGACAAAAAGAAAAATGCAAGAGTGGGGAAACATTAAATGCAGAACAGAAAGGAGAGGAGTAATGAATGAGAGAAAGAGTGGAAGTATGAAGATGTGAGGGAGAGTGAATGAGGATGAGGTGAAGAGAGAGAGAGAATGATGATTAAAGAGTCAAAGATGGCATAGAAAAGGGAAAGAAGAGAGAGAGAGAATGATGATTAAAGAGTCAACGATGGCATAGAAAAGGGAAAGAAGAGAGAGAGAGAGAATGAAGTTAAGGCATATAGGGAGAGAGAATGAAACTAGGAAAATTTAGTGAGAGACTGAAGGGAAGATAGGAAATGGAAAATTAAAGTGGGGATACAGTGTAAATGCCTGAGATTTAGGAGGGGGGGGTGAGAGAGAGTGAATGAAAGCAAGAGTGAATAAAGATGAGAGAAGCAATGGTGGAAAGGAGTGGAAGAATGTAGAGGGAGAAGTGAGAAAATTGAAGTGAAATACAGAGGAGGTGATGATGAAGGTAGAGAGAGAATGGAATGAGAATGGGTGAATGAGGATAGGAGAGAATGAAGAAAGAGAAAGAGAGAGAGAGAGAATGTGAGAGAGAATGCAGGAATTCAAGAAGAGAATGGAAACATTTAAAGAATATTACATACAAAAATGGAGATATTAAAAATGAGAGAGAGAATGGATGTAGTGGAGAATGAAGAAGATAGACAGAAAGAAAATTTGAGCAGAGTGGAAACGAAAGTGAAAGTGGAGATAAGAGTGAAGATTGAAAATGTGAGGATGAAAGGGAGAAAACGAAAGTAGAGATGAAAGTGACAGAATGAAGTGAAAGTGATACTAAAAGCAAAGGAATATCGTAAAAATGAGAGATTGGTGAGAGGATGAGAAAATAGTAAAGACAAAGAATAATGATGGGAGAGAGAGAGAAAAAAGAATAAAGAAAAAGACTGATGATGCAAAAGAAAGAAAATGAAAGTGGGAGGGAGAAAATGAATAAATATGCCAAAAAGAAGAATAATTAGGAGATAATTAATATTTGAAATGGCATTTAAGATAGAGAGAATAAAGATTAGAGAGACAAATGAAATGAAGATAAGGGTGGGAGAGAGAAAAATTAAGAGAGAGAGAGAGAGAAAAAGAGAGAGAGAGAATTAGAAAATAAGACAGGATGAAAATGGCAGTTAAGAGAAAATGAAAATGGGAAAGCACAAGAAAGAGCGACAGAATAACGATAAGAGAGGGTGTGTGAATGATGAGAGAATAATGATTCAGAGACTATAGAAGAGATAGAGAGGAAATGATGTGACGTGGGAGGGAAGAAGGGGAGAGAGAGAGAGAATATAACGAGAGTGCAAACAAGAATTGAATGTAATGAGGGAGAGAGAGAGAGAGAGAGAGAGAGTGGGAGCAAAGAAATATCCAGTGCTGTTTGCAGTGTGGTCTACAGTAAAACCATGTAGCTGAATGCTAGCAGATTGATAGCAGAAAATCAAGTTACTGTATGTGGCGTGATGAAGGCTGTTAGAGGAAATTGGTCAAGCCTGAGGCTAAAACAGTCAGTCAGCTAAACATAGCCACCTGTCATCAATTAAACATTACTTAGCATCATTTCTGAACAGAATATTTAGCAAATGAAGAATGGTTACTACAACAAACAAAAATAATCACTTGATAGACACCAATGCTATCAATTGAAAACACAACTAGGATATACTTGTGAGGGAGACAGAGGAGCAGATACGAAACACAGAAAGACACTGAAGAGAGATAATAGCGGTGAGATGAGAGAGAAAGCATTTTCTTTAACAAAGAAGAAATTGAAACCGAATTACTGAGTGGAAAGCATCACAGAAACCCAAAATTGAAACGAAATTTGGCTAAAGAGAATAATCGACTTCAAGCCATCTGTAGTATTGTTCAGCGTGGCTTATACTATCTTGAGGAGTTGAGGCAGAAATAGAGACAAAAGAGCTTACCTGTTGGTTTATCTCTAATCAATTTACAGCTTTCAACTTCTCCAATGCTAGCAAACAGCGAACGTATTTCCTCCTGAGTCATAGTTTGTGGAAGGTAGTTCACAATTAAATTTGTCTTGCTTACATTATCTCTATCATCCATCTGTGTACCAGTGGATATTGGCGAATGGTTCCCACCATTTTGTTGTATGATTTGCGAATCCATAATTGTATCTCCTTTTGTAATCTGAAGAAAGATTAAAAAAAAAAAAATAAGAAATAGAAAATAGAATAAAGAAAAAAATATACCAAAAATAAAGGGAAGCTGTGACGGCGTTTTATTAGATTAAAAGAGAAACACCGATACACAGAGAAACGAGAGAGCAAGAAGACATTTTGAGGAATCTTTCCTAGCTGTAAGTTCACTCTTTAGATATCTAATGCAAAAGCCAGAAATTCAACATTTAATTAGACAGCTCCAAGAGGATAAACAATAAGGAACAGTTTTAGAGTGCAGGGAATATAGTTGAATAATGCGATGGTTGTGAAAGGTTTAATAAACAAGAATTAGGGGAAAAACGAAACCACGCAAAGAATGCTTTACTTTAATATGCAGGTGTGTATGTGTGTTGAATCCAACTGAAAAAGCAAGTTAAGCAATGAAGAAGAAGAGATTCTTTGTTCAATGTTTAAGCCTCTCGTCTGCTCAAGCAGATCAACATTCACCTGAATAAAAAAAGACAAAGAAGAAGAAGGAAAAAAAAACACCTGAACAACAATCTCGTATAACAATTTACAATGCCAACCCTTACAAATGTAGAACCAACCTGCATTTGGTAAAATTTATCCCGTGGTAAATCTACGGCTGCAATTTTAAGGCAACGAACGGCGACTAAGTACAGTTCTCCCCAGCAGTAGTAGTAATAGTAGCAGCAGCAGCAGCAAGAGGTCGACGATGACGAAGAAGACGACAGGAATCAATAATTGAATGAATGACAACAGTAGCAATGACCTCAATAAATACCTCACGAGAATGCATCGAAGGGAGGAAAACTGTTCTAAAGAAACTCAGTGTGAGCCAATGAGAACGTGCATCATTATCAAGTTGTACCCATCACTCTCCCTCCGCCCTTACACTGGCCGACCGGCAGCCGCCACTCTCCTATCATCGATATTGGAAAGACTACTACTACTACTACTACTACTACCAATTATAATGCAACTACTAGTTGTAGTAGCAGTAATCGAAGTAGTAGCAGTAACAAGGAGCGGCGGCAGTTAATGCTGCTATCTCTGCAACAACTACTACTACTGCAACGGTTTATTATATACAAGACGGGTTTCTGGTCACTGAATCTTACGGTGCCGCTGCTGCTGAGAGAAGATGAAGGCCACAGTGGAGGTGCAGTCAAGAAGATACACACTGCAACTACTAGTACTACTCACACATCTTTCTACTAGTGAAGCGCACTTCTGCTGTATCACCGACTGTTAGCATCGCCCAACTAACAAAATATATGCAGACATGCTTGGCAGATTTCAGAAGAATATGAGCAGGCAGCGAATGCTGGCTTCCTCACCTAATGAGAAATTGGGAGGATAAACCGAAGTAAGGAGGCAGCCTATCAGACAGGTACCCAAACAGTCTAGCACTTATTTAATGTAAGAATAAATATAATCATGTTTTAAAGAAATTTACTATATATATATATATATATATATATATATATATATATATTGTTGTACTTGGGGATGGTCATATTGCCAGTCTAGCCACTAAATATATAGCCACTATATATATATATAGTAAAAGTTATTTATAAGGGGTTAGAATTAGCCCTTACCAAATGACATTTAACAATAAATGTTCTAGGAAACACCAAGCAAGTTAGAATAGAGATAGTCGATTTTGTTCTTGTTTTTTATCTTTTATTGTGTAAATAAAGGAATCAATAGAATGTATTAACTAGTAGGTTTTTGAAAAAAGGTGCTAAAATGGAACTGTGAGAAAAAGAAAAAAACAGACCGGGATCGACTGGGAGATGTATTAAAAGCACCACGAAATCTTCTCGATGTGGTTATTTCTAAAACCAATTGACGCTGTGACTTGAAAAAAGTGTCTAATTCTTAGGAATCATTACTAAATGCCAGGCCAAAATGGAAAGATTTCTCCATCTAGAATACTTCCCCTTATCAGCACTCATAGCTTAGAGCTAGTATCTACTGAAGATATAGATTAGATTACAAAGTGTAATAGTGAAAAAGCTGTCAAGTTGCGACATTAAAACAAATTACAACAAAAAAAAACAATAAATATGATGGTGATGATGAAACTGACCGGAAAGAAAAATGAAGTTAGATTTAAGATGTAGGATAGAAAATGGGGGGAGGGCGCGTTTTGTCGTGACGATATTGATCCGGTTGGCATAATGAGGATAGGTCGGAGTTGGTTTGTTAGGGCTGAAGGCTGTTACCACCTGTGATCCAGGCAGTTGACGAGATCTGCACCAGAGAAGCAATAAGGCTTTATTTCTAACGGTGATTTAACATTCCATGGTAATTACTTCATTAACGAATGTAGAAAACAATTGTTAAAAAAAAAAAAAAAAAAAAAAAAAAAAAAGATTTAAAATAAGAAAATGTTAAAATTATTGTTCTAAATAACTAAAATAAAATAATTAAAAAAAGCAATAAATTATAAAATAAACCTACCTACCTAGTTCGGCTGTGTATGTTGGTTGTAACAAGAAACCGGTCTCAGATTTAAATGCAGTAGTTAAAAGTGGCCGACACCAAAAATATGATAGTGCCCAGCCGTAGGAGTCAATAGTTCTAGCCAAGTTATAGACACTAGTTAATTCTAAAAGTGAAAAGAAAAACAAAATAGGGAAAAATAGAAATATAAATGTATATATTTAAAAAAAAAAAAAAAAACAAGAGACAGATCACAGATCTAGCAGCAGTAAGTGATGCGAACGGCAAACGCAGAGGAGTAGCATGGTTAAAAACGGTCACAGATGTAAGCAGACAGTAAGTAATAATGCAGGTCTACTGGTTATATTGGTCAAGCTGGAAAGCAGACAATTTACTGCTAAACAACTGGAAACCAAACCAATACAATATCTACACGGCATTGGCTTAATTACTTTCAATAAATAAAATTAGTCAGGCGGGGAAGAATGGTGAAATGAATGAGGAAACATCTTCAGATAAAACTAAAGTGAATGGCTGATTGAAGTAGTGGACTGAGTTGAACAATTTTCACTTTTATAATGAAACTGACCAAAGCTAGGTAGGCACACCATTGTGTAAAAGCGCGTGGTTCACAAATGTTTGAGCATGTGAGCAGGTTGTCCAAGCGACAACCTGATGAATCAATTAGTTACGAACTGGACCAAGATCGAACTGAATATGTAACACGATTATAGCCTCCAGTTCAGCTTTTTTTTTTTGGAGCAGGAACCGTCCCGTCAGATGCAATGCCATATATTTATTATCCATTATCACATTTTGAAACCAACAACCATAGAAATCGACCCGCTTCTAGCAATATAAGTTTCAAGTGTGGAAAATGAACTGACATGTTTACATCGCATAGCAGAGATGGCATCGGAACTAAAGAAAGAATTAATGAAAAGCACAGTGAAAACAAATAGCAGACATTAACAGTTCCGTTGTCCATTTAATATATTCGTTAGCTTTCTTACAGTGAAACTATCAACGGAACTTGGTTCACATCACAAGTAATGCGCAACTTACTAAATAGGTGAGATGTTTAGAAAATCGGTTTCCTTTTTGATTGGCAATTAAGAATACATAACCATAGCAACAGACATCACAGGAGGTGAGGTTCCCAACACAAGAAAACAGAGATGTAATAGAAGTAGAAGATATAGCAGACACACAGGCAAATACAAAAGGGTCGGAGAAAGAGGAGCTTTAAAAGCAAGGTTTATTTACAAATAGGTAAAAAAAAAAGGAGAGTGGAGGGGGGGGGGACTCGTTTCAGCAGGTGAATAAAACTGGTGTCCGTACTATTGTCTGAAATGAATAGCTTTTATGTGGTGTATGAAGGGGGGGGAAAATCAATGAAGCGGTTCGAGTAGCTTAACTCATTGTAAGAGAGACCGAGAGAACATTCAGTATAGCGTTTTACGGATGATAATTACGTCAAAGTTTCGACCGTGCCCGACATCACCGTAGCCACCACCACCCCCACAGGATATAATTCCTACAAGGCAAAATCGCGCGCGCGAGCGAGTGCATGTGTGTGTTTCTATGCGTATATACATGCATATGCATTTATGTGTGTGCGTACATATAGATATATGTATAAGTTTGTGTGTGTGTCTGTGTGTGATGTAGTCATATAAACAACAGTTTAGGTAAGTCCGTCATGAAATACGGTATATTAGTGAATTGGAAAAGAATGTGTACTAACTACATACGGACAACTCTTGACTATTTGGTATTGTGCTATGAAATATTCTGTATCCCGTATAATGACTTCAACTTACTCAAAGATCCGCGTGCCTAATCTTAGTGAATACACACACACACATGTATAATGTGAGAGCGTGTGTTAGTGTGTGTGTATGTGTGTGTGTTTCTAAGGAATCTGTGACGAAATCCACAACATGATCGCTCAGACAAACAATAAAATCCAAGCTAGTTTTGGCAAATATGGAAATCAAATATTTTTATCCTACAAAAAAAAAGAAAAAGAAAAAACAAAGAAAAAACGTTTGTAAACATAGAACAACTCAAATTAGAAGAGAGAGAAAATTAAAATGAAAAATCTCGCACCAGCAAGAAAATGTTTATATATGTGTATGTATGTATGTATGTATAACATATTTATATATACATACACATGAAGTGTATATATATACATATATATTAAAACACACACACACTCACGCATTAATACACACAAACATCGATGTTAACATATGCACACACATACACCCATCTTATATATATATATATATATATATATATATATATATACACGCACATACACCCATGTTGAAATATACACACCTATGTGTGCGCGCGCGCGTTCTGATGCGCGAGTTGAAGACAAGAGGAAAAAAGAAAGAAAGAAAAAAAATCAAATAAACAAACCCTGAACTTACTGGTTTTTAAGGATTCCAGAATGTAACGAGTAACGTCCGAAAATATGAACTCGTGGAAGAGACGTTAGCGTTTCCGTATACAAAATATTTTGTGTGTGTGGTGCAAACTATTGATTATATTTTGCTGAGTACAAAGAAAATGGCGTTGTA
>NC_068990.1:34233744-34235395 GCF_001194135.2 Octopus bimaculoides | reverse complement strand
TAAGAAGTGGCGTGTGTCACATAAAGAAAGGAAGGAAACGGTATAAAGAGAAAGAATGAATAAATATATATATTATATATATATATATATATATATACACACACACAGACACACACACACACACACAAAGACAGAGATAGAGAGAGAAGAAGAGCCGGCGTCTCAGTAAAGCGTCTCCCGCCGCTTTCTATCCAAGACTAGCTTCTTTTTCACTTTTGAAAAAGTGAGCGGCTGACTGCTATTGCAGCATCTATCCTGTATAATAATGAAGACGACCACCTCCACCGCCATCACATCGCCACTCTCATCCTATACACTCACCTGACTTTCATAATAATCATATAGTAATGACAATTCCATTAGTAGTGCACAGACAACTAAACTAACTAAGCCCAACGAATAAAAATCAAAACCGAAAATCCATCCTCAAATTAAAGCGGAGAGAGGAAAAGATAAAGAAGGAGGGGCTTCGGAGTTAAGAACTTTTATTATACAATTTCCCACAAATGTGACAAGAAGCACCAGTGATATAATCATCTGGTGTCGGGGATAGGAGGGGGTGGAGAGAACACTAGATGAGATCGACTCACAGTGCATGACTGGTACCTATTTAATACTTTTCTCCACACAAGAATGGAAAAATCAAAGTCGCGCTCTGTTCACTTTGAACTCGGAGTGAAAAGGACCGAAAGATTTGGCCCGGTGGTTTTTGTGCCTGGAAGCGCAGTCAGCGAAGCTCATTATATATTACTCAACACCAAAACCAACCAAACGTATCACTGGTATATTATATCTCTACAGCAATTCGATATAAAACTGGTACATCTCTACACCAACTATTGTATATTACCGGTGCATCTCTACAACAACGCAATAAATTACTCGTTATTACTGGTACATCTCTATAAATCCAATATGTTATTGATTGTTCCTGGCATATCTTTATAACAACACATTATGTTACTGGTACATCACTTATATCGACTCAGTATATTACAGATACAGTTCTTCATCAGGGCAGAAATATTATTATTTCACCGCTATTATCAAACAAGTATCGAATATATCACTGGTACACGTATATTGAGCACGAAAACGGAGATATTAGAAGGCAATAAGAATGTGGAATAATTATGTCTACGGAATACATGAAAACACGTTTTCTGTTCTACACGTACGACAACTAGGGTAACAAAAAAGGGTGTGTGTAGACGTGTGTATATAATTCTGTATATAAGTTTGTATATACATACAGATATCTCCATACATGTAAACATAGAGGTATACATATTCACACACACGAACACACACACACACATTCAAATCTATAAACATAAATTTGCAGACGGACATATGCTTATGTACATGCATAAAAATATACATAATAGGAAAAGGTATGTATGTGTTTGTGTGTGTGTATACATACATATATACATACATATATATATATATATATATATATATACACTTTTTCTGTATATATACATATATATATACACAATGTATATATACACTGTATATATAAATATAAATACACACAATATATATAATATATACACATAAATTGTGTATGTATATATCTACTCAAATATATTGTGTATATATATATATATATATATATATATATATATATATATATATATATATATAA
>NC_068990.1:34230872-34233734 GCF_001194135.2 Octopus bimaculoides | reverse complement strand
TATATATATATATATATACATATATATACAATATGTATATATAATATATATATGTATATATATAATATACACAATATATATAAACATATAATGTATATATATACACAATATGTATAATATATATGCATATATATAATATATATACACACAATATGTATAATATATATATATATAATATATAAACACAATATATATACGCACAATATATATACTATATATACATACAATATATATATATATATATATATACATAAACTGTATATATATATACACACACACAAACTATATATATACATATATAAACTATATATACACACACACACACAATTGCATATATATATATATATATATATATATATATATGTACAGTTACAACTACATATATGTCAAAAAAGTATTGGTGTCATTCTTATTGATTAATCAGTCAAGGTTCAGATTCCTGAAACTCAATGACTTGTCTCTAAATATGCCTCACTTCAGCATGTTTACTTCTCCACTGTGATTCAAAACCAGAATTAACTACAACAGAATTTTGGCATAAGTAACTTGCTGACAATTATGCAACAACTCTTGAAACAGCTGTAAAGACCTATCTGCACACCTTTTGTTTTCTAACATTTTCAAGGACTTTAGCTGCAATGATCCACCTACCAAACTATGTCATATAAACACTATAGATTTCTCCTCTACCTTCTCATAGACAGCACTCATTTACATTGCAACCATTGCAGACCTTCCACATTTTGGGACTCTTTGGCACTTTCTGCTATATATATGAAGGGGTGCTGAAAATTTCCTAGATTTAAGGGTATTGCAAAAGGCCTGGTTGGAGGCCCAAACTTCCAAGTTCTTTTACAGGTCTTAGAAAAACTGAAGGACCACTGCAATAAGTGTGTGAATCTGAGAGGGAAATACGCATATGCACATGATATATATATATATATATATATATATATATATATATATATATATATATATATATATATATACATACATGCACACACATTTATATATAATACCTGAATATTTATCACATTTATACGTATAGAGCCCCTCCCACTCTCATATAGCAACCTTAGGGAAATTGTAAAGTATGGCTACAAATTTTGAGATAAGGTTTGTAATTTCACCCACATCAAGACCTACTTAAATTTTAACAATTCAAACACTATACTTTGTTCATAGCCAAAATGTTGCTCCTTACATTTTAGCTGATATCAAGATATTTTCACAATTTGAAGAACTACAATCACAATACACACATTATACATGTCCTAGGACTAAGACCATCAACACAAAAACCAATACAACCAATGCCATTACCATCCCCAAAACACCTTGATTACTAACAGTAGCAACACTTGTATGGAGAAGACAAGAAACGCCATAAAAAATAATAGAAAAAAACTATGCCATGAGATAATGTGGTAGGCTAGGGTTTTCCAAAAATTAAGTGAAATATCTTTTATTGTAGGCCAATGAGAATTGACTTAAGAGTAAACAGCAACAATAACAGAATAACAAGAATATTACCTTTAAAACCTCACCATCACTATCATCACTAACAACAAAAGGAATACAACTAATACCATCAACACTTCCAACCCAGACTGTGAATAACCTACTTGAAACAACGATAATAGTATTAGCATGATAGTAATGTCTGTAGCTACATATATTGTATATCAATATAATGGATTGTTTCCATGTGTATGGAAATGTTTATGCGAGTGGGTGAGTGAACAGAGATTCAAATTTCAAGGCTTAACTCAAATGTGAAAGAGGCAAAGAGCCCATGAACCTGATAACCCATCAACCACCTGTAATCATACAGTATACCCCGCCCCACCCATCTCATTCTTTCACCATTTCATCTTCCGATTTTCATTGTTACATCTATAGGAATTAGACAATAAATATTTGCTCACACAAAACAGTTCTTTTCTGGTGATGCTTTGCTTTTTTGACTTGATATTTGTTGTAAGTAATTGTTTTATCACTGGTGCAGTTAGATTTACCTGCAATTCAAGATGTCTGGAAAGACTTCAAGTGGAACTGAAGGTAGTAGTGCAAAAAGCAATAATAAAAGGATAACAATGGATATTAAACCTGATGTTTTAAAATGGCTTGATGCATGAGAAATAAAAGACACATCCAAAAATATTAATGCTTGTAATATCTACACTGAGAACAATAATAAGAAAATAATGTCAAGTGCTCAAGAAGTTATTCAGTTAATAGCTCAGATCTAGTTTTTGTCATAAATCTAATGTTGAGCTTAAACTGGAACAGCTCTTGGGAGTAGAATTCAGGATCAGATTAAACATTATGTGTTGATAAGCATGGTGGTAATTAAAAACATGCCAAAAGTGTGCATGATAATTTGCAGGAAACGGAATGTGAAACATCTATCGGAAAGTCTTTTTCAGACTAGGCAAAAGTTGGTTTGGAAGATTTAAGAAATTCTTGAATCTGCACAACATAAATATACCTGGTGAAGCTGTGAGTGCTGATACCAAGACTGCAATTAATTACCTTGGGCAACTGCAAAAAAATGATTAAGCGGGCTACAAAACACAACAACAATACATTGTTGATGAAACGGCATGTTTCTGGAAGTTCATGTTAATTAGAATGTTTATTACTTGCAAAGGAAAATCGACACTGAGATTTAAAACTTCGAAAAATAATGTTTCCTCATGGATAACACCAAAAATCTAAGGAATTTAAAACATAATGCAAGCTTTAACTTATCTCTCATTTGGTATACAAATTAGAGGGCATGGATGACTAAAAGCATGTTTCAAGAGTTATTTACAAGCAAACATTGCTCTATATAGAAAAGTGATTGCCAGACACATT
>NC_068990.1:34229486-34230692 GCF_001194135.2 Octopus bimaculoides | reverse complement strand
TAAGTAATGCGAGCATTACATTAAATGCAATATGTATTTTCGTGCAGCTGAAGATTGCTCTACATATTGCATTTAATGTAATGCTCGCATTACTTAAATAAATGGAGTAGCATGAAACGTGCGTACTGCAACCATCTTTAAAATCCGTGTTGCTTATTTTGATTTTATATATATATATATATATATATATATACATATATATACACATATGCATACATATATATATATATGCATATAAATGCATACATACACACATATATACATATAAATGCATACACACACATATATATATACATAGAAATGCATAGCTAGTGTGGAAGTTGCTGCTATTTTCAGCTGCTTGGTGTCTATCAATGACAATGCAAAATAAGGCTGAAATCACAAGAACTGGTTGTTCATGCAGCAGAAGTAGAGGTGCTTGTCTGCTGCTGGCGGTAGTTATGATGTGCTTTTATGCACCAATAACCATATGTGAATTTTCTCTCTTGTTAAATATTGCAGCATTTGTTTGTTCTAATGCAGCATCCACTTTTAAGTGGTGAATATATTTTATCTTTTGGTATTAATATTGCTTCTATTGCTCTATTTATTTTTATTTATTACTAGCAGACATGCCCAGTGTTGCTCTGGATTTAAATGTCATGGCTTACATATATGATACAGTTAAGTTGAAATGTGATACGGGGAAATGTAGCATTGATGACAAAACATTTGTGGAGTAAATGAAGGGCTAATTCGACTACGTAACATAGCATGTGTCTGTTTGGAAGATTCCAAACCCTAACTTTGTCATGGAAAAGTGGGTGGGGTGTATGAAATTTTTGAATGCACCAAAAAGTTCTCAGTGGATATACTCTCCTTTGCGGCTGTTGGCGCTGCCACTACCATGCTGAACGATCACATAGATATAGGAACTACATCTATGTGATAAATTAAGCCTGTGGGTGCAATCAACAGCACCACATAAGAGGTAAGTGGAGATTGGCAAGGAAGTGCTTAAAAACAACACTGTCATGCAATATTTCGGTTTGAAATCAATATTTGTGGTTCAACTGTGCACTCGTATATGTGTATGTGTATATGTTTGTGTGTCTGTGTTTGTCCCCCCACCCCCACCCAACATTGCTTGACAACCAATGCTCGTGTGTTTACATCCCCGTAACTTAGCAGTTCGGCAAAAGACACCAATAGAATAAGTACTAGGCT
>NC_068990.1:34225904-34226460 GCF_001194135.2 Octopus bimaculoides | reverse complement strand
CGTCCGCTTTCCATGCTAGCATGGGTTGGACGATTTGACTGAGGACTGGTGAAACCAGATGGCTACACCAGGCTCCAATCTGATCTGGCAGAGTTTATGTGTGTATATGTATGTATATGTATATTTGTAAATACATGTTTTCATATGTGCGTGTACATATACATATTTATGTATGCATTTGTAGATACATGTCCATATATATATTTGTATGGAGAAGGATGTTTGTGTAAATATATATATATGAACGTGTGCTCGTATGTATGTAGCGATATATATATTTCTATACCATGGCATATATATAACTAAATATACATATTTTGTTGTGTCAGGGGAGTCATTCTGTTTTAATGCTTTATTAATTAACACACCGGTTCATTTTCCTCTCATTTCTTTATTTATTTTATTTCTAAAATTTTCATTGCTTCTTACCACCTCTTAAATAGTTGTCACAAATTCACATAAAGAATCTTGCAAACCAAATACAAAAATGAAATAAATATACATACATATATATGTATATATACATACATACATATGTATATATATATATATATAT
>NC_068990.1:34216377-34225191 GCF_001194135.2 Octopus bimaculoides | reverse complement strand
TGTGTACCTTTGTTTTGAGCCATGTTTCTAACTGAGCATCACCATCAAAAAAGCACTTATATTCATGTCCATTTTTCTCTGAAAAGATATATAGCCATGTACTTATAGTACTTGTACCTTGCTTACAAGCTGCTTTTTGCGGGGTTCTTGAGGGGCATTTGTTTCTAGACAGTCTTGCTCCGTAAATAGTCCTCTGACTAATGTGAAGTTTCATGTATACACACATACACACTCATGTACTTGAAATTCACACACAGACACACACACACACACATATATATATATATATATATATTTTTTGCCAATGAATTACAAGTTTATTTATTCCGGTAACATAAAAATCTGGAGTTCTGTAGCTGATGAACTCTTTGAACGCACTTTCAGCATAGGTTTGATTTTTGAGCTCTTTCTCTCACAGGAAACCATCAGTGCTTGAAAAGTGGTAGTCGGTAGGAGAAAGGTCTGGGCAATAAGCTGGGTGGAGAAGAACTTCGTAGCCAAGTTCCCTCGACTTTTGAAGCATCATTAGTGAAACATGTGATTGAACATTGTCGCAAAGTATGACTGGTCCCATTCTTATTTCTTTACTGCCCACAAGGGGCTACACACAGAGGCGACAAACAAAGACAGATTAAGACGATTATATCGACCCCAGTGAGTAACTGGTACTTATTTAATCAACCCCGAAAGGATGAATGGCAAAGTCGACTATGGCGGAATTTGAACTCAGAACGTCACTGCAGACGAAATACCGCAAAGTATTTTGCCCAGCGTGTTAATGTTTCTGCCAGCTCGCCACCTGGTCCTATTCTGTTGACCAGTTTGGGATGGCGGAGTAGCAGTTTTTTGTTCGTTTTGGCAATTTCATGGAAATATGTTTCTGCAGTAATAGTTTTTCCAGGTTTTAAGAAGTTATAATGGATGAATCCAGTAGTACACCACCAAACAGTCACCATAAACTTCGTTTTGATGAGATTGGGTTTAGGGAAGGTTTTTGGTGCTTCACTTTGGTCCAACCACTGTAAAGAAAATTTTTATCATTGTAGAGGATCCACTTTTCATCACAAGTTACAATATGGTTGAGAAATGGATGTCTTGTTACAGAGAAGAAGCAATGAGCAAATTTCATATCTGCGCATTTTTATTCAAATTGTGTGGTACCCACTTGTCGAGCTTTTTTGATTTTCTGATTACATGCAAATGGCTGCAGGCAGTTTTCTGGCTAACTTGAAGTTCTTTTGCCAGTTCTTGAGTGGTTTTACGTAGATCTTTCTCAATTACGGTCTTTAATTGACCATCATCAATGACGGATGGGCACCCACTACACTCACAATCTTCAAGGCTTAAGCCTCCACTGCGAAGTCGTTTAAACATTTTCGAGCTGACCACTCACTGGTCATTTCCTCACCAAGCATTTTGTTGATATCTTGAGCAGTTTCAGCTGCTTTATGTCCTTTTTCAAAGTTGAATAGCAAAATTGCTCGAATATTGTGCTTTGACAATTTCATTTCAGATGATTGTAAAAATGGTGAAAACATATCAATGTTAATTTATTGATGCATTTGGACAAGTCTTTGTCTGTATTATCAGACAATTGCAAAAAATGTTTTAAAAAATTCAAAACTCTGCAAAATTGCAGTACAAATTCTTCATGGTTCAAAACGTTGGTTACTTTTTACTCAACCTGATATATATATGTATGTGTGTATGTATATGCATATGTATGTGTATATATATGTGTGTATGTAAATATATGTGTGTGTGTATATATATATATATATATATACACACATATGTCTATGTATGTACGTGTGTGTATATATGTGTGTGTGTGTGTGTGTATTTACTGTGCATGTATCTATCTCCTGTGTATATATTTGTATGCTTATACATCTATTTATATGTTTTATCTATCCATCTGTCTGTCTGTCTAAGTATGTGTTTATATTTTTGTCTATATTTGTTCATCTATCTTCCTGTATGTCTTCATATAAATCTAAGTATTTTTCAAAATACCTATATTTATATGTCTGTATATTTGTGCCTGTGTATGTATGTATTCTATCTCTCTCTCTCTATAAGAGGTGTTCATTCATTAAAAAAGTGTTTAACTCAGCAGAGTTTATTGAAAAAATGGGCAAACAAAATTTTATTAGAAACATCAGAACATTTTCAATTGAGCCCCATTGATTGCTTGCAACCTGTTAAGCTGCTCTTATTTTTTCCCTCTTTCTGAATTTTTCAAATTGCAAAGGTAAATTATGTGCACCCTGTCAATATATATATATATATATATATATATATATATATATATGATAATAATAATAATACAAATAATATGTGAGTATATGCATATATACGTACATGTATGTGCATACCTACATCTACATGTATATATAGATGCATATCTGGGTACAGGACGTCACAAAAACCATGGACAAAATGAAAAACAGAATATAAACAGAGTACAGAAAACAGGCCACATAGAGAACATTCCCTTCATCAGCTGCTACCATTTTAAAACTAACCGTGTGTATACACACACACGCACACACACACACACACGCACACACATATGTATGGACATAGATAAATATGGATATTTTATTCTAGAGTTTTATATGTCACATGACTGGTAACTTAGGGAGTCTACTTTCCGCATACATAGAAAAACTGATAACTTATCTCTTATGAAATTGCCCATTGCTGATGCAGAATAATGAAATCAATGCTGAATTTGCGAATTATATATCTTCAAAATGGAACAACCTAATTTCTGAAAATTTATCATTCTTCAAGTAACTATTGTGTCCTTACTCCCTCTCCTCCTCTAACTTCTCTTCCTGATGCTCACACTGCCCTGTGTCTATGATTGTTTGTTTCTCACTGTGTTTGTGTGTGTGTATGTGTGTATGTGTGAACCTTCCTTTACTCATTGCCTGTCACCAAACTTAATATGTGCTCATCCTACAACACATGTTCACTCTGTATCTCTCTTTTACTCTTTCTCTCTCCCTCTTTGTCTATATAATGTGAAGTGTGAGTGGGAATACCAACCAACCAGCCAACCAACATTTATATTAGGTCTTGTTATATTGAAGGGTATCTATTTCTACTTATGCATATGTAGAAATAATAATTGACTTTTGTGTGCAGATTGTACGTAGTTTGTGTGTGTGTGTGTGTGTGTGTGTGTGTGTGTGTATGCAGATGTGGAGAGAAATGCATGTGTATGTGTTTATCAAGTACGAGGCAGCTATATGTAAACCCATGTGGGAACAGATGTAAGCATATATATATATATATATATATATGAACAACAAATTTTAAATGATGGTGATATGTGTGTGTGTGTGCGTGTGTGGAGTTTGAAATATGTGTCTATGGGTCCTTGCACACTCACAGAGGATAAGATATGATTGTTTTGCATTGAATGTGTATATATTTCAATGGTGATGGGCATGGCTGTGTCTACATGGAATGTGATAGTACACAGATAGAAAAAGTGTATTTGTATAGACATGATCATGGAAAGTGTTTAGGTTTGTGCAATGGGTTGTTAAGTTGTATGTCGGTATTGAGTCATCCTCCTATAGACGATATCTCTAGTTGTGCGTTTATGTATAGAGAGAGGAAGAAATATGAATTTCCCTGTGTGTCTGTGTGTGTATGCATGTGTGTGTGTGTGTGTGTGTAATCACAGATTAGCATCTGTGTAGATGGAATCAGACGTCTGTTTGTTAGTTGTTCTTTTAAGTGTTTTATGCATAGCCACATGTGTAAATGCATAGTCACAGATATGTGCCTGTGTGTGTGTGTGTGTGTGTGTGTGTGTGTGTGTGTGTGTGCATAGTCACAGATGTGTATGTGTGTATTGTTACAGATATGTGCATAGTTACAGATGTCTGCATGTCCACAGTCACAAATGTATGCATGTCAACAGTCATAGACTGTGTGTGTGTGTGTTCATATAGTGACATGTGTGCGTGTATATCTGTGTGCATTCACAGATGTATGTATGTAGTCACAGATTGTGTGCCTGCATGTCTTGCAGATGTGTGTGTGACTCTAGTCATATATGTATCTGTATTTGTGCATGCAGTCACAGGTGTGTGCGAGTGTTTGTTGCAGGTGTGAGCGTGTGAGAGAGAGAGAGAGAGAATAGCCACAAAGGTGTGTGTATATAGTCATAAGCGTGAGTGTATGTAGTCACAGCTGTGCATATGTGTATATGTACAGATGTGTGTGTGTGCGTCTGCTGAATCACGAGCATGTATGTCCATGGTGTTAAATATGGATGTTGTATTGTTTAACCCCAGGTCAGGCCTGGTCGAGCAGATGTGTTAAAAAAATTGTTCTAGTCATGAGCATACCTTTTTTTCTTCTTTTTAAGGTATAGTACACTTAGGACTACATTACTCTTTGTGACCTTCCATTTGTTATTTGAGAGAATTTGGCTGGTGTTTCTAGCAAGGCTAATAATCACATAGACAAGTTGCCCTCGATTTGTTATGGGGTTATTTGTCTGTGTGTGGCCCACATATGGAATGAGTGTGAGTCGTGTCATAGGTTGGTCTGCGTGTGGGAAGCAGCAACTGAGTATATTCGTGTTTGTGTAGAGTTGCTGTGGTCTGTGTGTGTGTATGTGAACATGTGTGTGCATTGGCAGCAAATGTCACAAGTGTGTATATGTCTGTGTACATGATTGAAGAGAAGCGCTACATCTGCACAATGTTGTTTAACCCCAGGCTGTTTCTGCTCAAACAGATCAAAATTCATAGGTGTTCCAGCTGTGATTGCCTTTTCCTTCATAGAATTACATTTGTCCAGCATGTCTCTACATTTTTCAAGGTACTAGCAACCTGTCTGTTTCTAGCATATTGTAAACTACTTAGATTTCTTTACTTGCTTATATTTATATGAAGAGATGTATGCATGTTGGTAGGTATTTAGATGAAAAATAAGAGGTAGTTGTTTGAATATGTGTAGAACAGTGCAAATATGTTAAAGGATTATGTATACATGTTACCAAGTCAACTGTATTATAGTGGGAGAGAAATGTCCAAGGTCCTATAAGTCAAAGGCCTACCATCACTACTAAACACTAAAATATTATTTCAGCAGTTGTCATTGTTTTCTATTTAGTGTATGTTTTAATTGCACAGAAAATATTTTGATGTTCATTCCTACATCTTGCGGTATTGTTTTAGGTTACAGAGGCAAAGAATTCAATAATCATCTCAGGTTTCAACTATTCCTATCTTCTGTTTATTAAAGTATCTAATTTTGAGTCCTTTCATTAAATAATTGAATTTTAATCATGTGAATCAAAGTGATTAGTGAAGGCATAGTACATGCTGTCAAGTTATATATACTTCCATAACACAGCTCTGTGTATGTATGTGTTATTATATAGAACTGTGTGTACATATAGATTATATAAACTGTGTATATATGTGTGTGTGTATATATTGTGTATATGCATACGTATAAATAAACACATAAATGTATATATGCATTCATATATATATTTATGTAAATACATTTATATAACTAATATGTGTATATATATATGTGTGTGTGTGTGTGTGTGTATATATATATATATATATATATATATATATATATATATTAGGGTCTTTTGTCAACTTTGAAATTAATTTATCCCACATTAGTTCATTTTTCTTCTGCTGAACACAAAATCTCTACCTTATTATCTAATCTAATCATATACACTATCTTAAGAACAATAACATCCCTTAAGATATTGCCTAGCCATTTTAATGACTGTGCCAAGGTGTAGTATCTGTAGTAAAATATTATTTTGAAATTTTACCAGGAAATTCCCACTGTCTTCTGAACCATATTTCTCCAACATCTCTGTTATAAATGTTCCTTTTTCTTTTCTTTTTTTCCTTCCTACCGAAGTATGTTCTACCTGAGTTAGATAAATATTTACTTCTGCTATACTCTATCTTTAGTGTAGCCTTTCTAATTCTTTGGTTATTTACCCTCAGTATAGTCTAATATCAAATCTTTTATCTGTATATGTTTATGTCCTTTTGTCTTTACTTAAGTGATCATTTATGATATAAGCATGAGTGCTTTTATGTACCACAAATTCATATGCGAGGTCCTCTCATGGTAAATAACACATTGTTCTCCTTGTTTTAACGCAACATCCAAGCTGGAGATAAATGTTACCTTTTAATATTAATACTGCCCCTGTCATTATTATTATTTATGTAATTATGTAATTGTTAATTTGTTAAATAGTCCTCTATCCACTAATTTACCCACTCCCCAACTTTATCATCATTTGCTATCATCTCTATTTATATCCTCTTCTTAACCCCTTAAGCATTTAAACCTGGCCATATCAGGCCCTAATATTGTACTTGTTTACGTTCAAACTGGCCAAATCTGGCCTCTCACACTTACTCTACAATAGCATTCTAATAATAGACAATCACAGCATTGAAATCCCAAAGTTATATCATGATGTATGATTAATTCAAAACGATGTGAATAAATAAGCATTAAATTTGACAGTAACCTGAATGTTAAAGGACTAAAGTTCTATTGAGATTGTCACACCTTTGCACACTTGGATAATTTTTAGCATCTTGGCAGCAAAATTTTTAGGCAGACTTACACTTAGCAGAAGGCCTTTCCAATCTTTTCTTCTAATTGCTTTTATTTTTCTTTGGCATTTGATGGCTTCCCCCATCCTCCTAGCTTTGTATACTCCACTAGGTTGTTTTATTGTCTTTTGATTGACTGACTGCTATATTGTTATTATAGCTCCTCCTTTCTCATTTACACATTTTCCATTCTCTCTCTGTTTTTTTCCTTTTTCTTGTTCTTCTATATATCCCTCCATCAACCTTTACCTCAATTCTACTACTGCTTCGATACATACATCATCATCAGCAGCTATGTATCTTTTCCATAGCAAGACACCTGTGCCTGATTGAACACCTGGCATAACCCCCCCCCCACGCCTCTACTACATCTCCACTCATTTGAGGAGGTTTGTTCTTTATTTTCTTTGTCTTGAAAATTACTTGGTGACCTCACTTGTACTTGTACCTGTGTTACAAAAAAAGAAAAGAAATAAAATGAAAAAAAAGCAACTAGTACATTTCATAAAGGGATTGGCATTAGGAAGGGCTTTCAGCTGTACTGACAATGCTAAAGCATACATTGGTACTTGATGCAGTCTTTTAGCTCATTTGATCCTGTCAGACTGTTCAACTCAAGTTAGCATGGGAGACAGATACTAAATGATGATACTAGCACACACATAGGTGTATGGTATGCATATCTTTTACTTGTTTTAGTCCTTTGACTGTGGCCATGCTGGGGCACTGCCTGGAAGGGTTTTAGTCAAACAAATCAACCGCAGGTCTTATTTTTTTTTTTTTAGGCCTGGTACTTACTCTACTGGTCTCCCTCTCTGAACTGCCAAGTAACAAGGATGTAAACACACCAACACTGGTTGTCAAGTGGTGGTGGGGGACAAACACAGACATGAATAGATATATACACACACACACACATATATATATATATATATATACGACAAGCTTCTTTCAGTTTCCATCTACCAAATCCACTCACAAGGCTTTGGTTGGCCTGAAGCTGTAGCAGAAGGCACTTGCCCAAGGTGCCATGCAGTGTGACTGAACCTGGAACCATGTGGTTGGGAAGCAAACTTCTTACCACACAGCCATGCCTATTTATAATTATTTTACTTCTTGAGTCTAAAGGAAGGGACAATACCCATGTCCTTTGGTGACTCTTCAAGACTGGTGATGTTCAGGCTTTTAATGTTTTGTTTAACTGTTGCAGGTCAGAGAAAGCAAATTAAAAAATTTGATAGACGTTGCATTGAAACTGGTCACCTGGAATGAGATTCCAATAGTTCATGTATGCCTTATTCACATGGTGCTATTTCATATCAGCGTGAGATCTGAATATTATGTGTATAAAGAACATTTAACAGAGGAAAGAAAAACTCTTGCTACTTTATTGATATTAATCACATTTTTAGGAAATTTTCTTTTCGTTTCAGCATGCTTACTGCTGTCAAGCTCAAAATCTTTAACACTACTCTAAATTATAGCTCTCCATGCTACACTATCTGCCACAAGTGATTCAAGACTTGTAACATACTTCAAGGCATTCCAAATTTGATTTTAAAGACTCTTTGCATCATTTCTTTGGCTTACTATTTTTTGTCTTTCTTGGCTTAAGCTTACCAAAAAGCATTTGTTTTAGAATGTGCTCATCATCCATTTGGATGAGTTGGCCTGTCTATTGTAGTTGATTCCTAGTAAGCATGGCTTGGATTCATGTGATCTTAGCTTCAGCAAGAACCTCAGTGTCAGGAATAAATGAGGACCTACTTATTCTGAGTATATAACGGAAACATTTCTGGTAAAATCTTTCCAACATTCTTACATGAGACATGTGTATTGTCCATGTTTCAGAAGAATACGACAGTGCAGAGTGAACAAATGAAACAGATATCATGGTCTTACTGTCAGTTTTGATATAGCATGTGACCAGACTTTAGACTTTACATACAGACATGCATGCGTATGTATGTATGTATATACATAGTTTATCTTTAATTTCTGTCTACCAAATCCACTTGCAGGGCTTTGGCTGAGCCGAGGCTATAGTAGAAGACACTTGCCCTAGTTGCCATGGTGTGGGACTGAACCTGGAACCATGTAATTGAGAAGCAAGCTTCTTACCACAAAGCCACAGCTGCACCTGTGTGTGTGTGTGTGTGTGTGTGTGTGT
>NC_068990.1:34214523-34215823 GCF_001194135.2 Octopus bimaculoides | reverse complement strand
AGGGCAGGGAATCATCAATTAGTAATAAAATTAATAATTAACAATTCTGCCGGGTAGCTCAGTATGAAAAAAAACCTTCTTCGGTAAAAAATTTATAATCATAAATATATAGGGATTGACACGGCAGAATTGTTAATTATTAATTTTATTACTAATTGATGATTCCCTGCCCTGCATATCTATGTATATATATATATAATTATGTATGTATGTATTAGGAGAAATTAAGATAAAATTAAGTTTATATTGTTAGTTCCTATATACTTTCACCATTGTGGTTGCTTTTAGCCCTGGGTGTTCCAAGTACATAAGGATGCTTAACTACAGTAGATCATCATGGATCACTTTATTCCATTAAGTTACAGCGAACTGATATACCCATAAACTATGGAAATCTTTCAGTTTCCGTCTACAGAGTCAACTTACAAAGTTCTTTGTTGCCCTAGGGCTATAACAGAAGGTGCTGTACAGTATGACTGAACACAAAACCATGTGGTTGGCAAGCAGGCTTCTTAACTATACAGCCATACCTGTACATAGCTGTTCCTGATTGATGTTATGTACTTTAGGGTGGGGCAGTGATTGTGTACATTTCCAGAGATTTCAGCACTACATTCACCTCAGTGCTATAGAACGTGTTTTTGTAGTTGATGAAAGTGATACACAGGATCGGTTTTTATTCTCTAGCTCATTCTGTAAGCTCTGTTAGAGTGAATATGAGATCTGTTGCACTGTAGTTCTTAGAGAACCCTGCTGTTCACTGAGATGTTTCAACAATCTAGTGACTATGACCTTTGTAACAGGCTGGTAAATGTGAGGCTAGAAGAGTCATATGCGTTGATAGTTCTTAACTTTTTTTGTGAAGCAAGATGGTATTCAGTTCTTTCCACATGGAAGGTATCTCCTTCAGATAGCAATTGAAGCATAGACAAAAGATTTCCCACAACTCTTCTCTTTTATTCCTTAGCATCGCCATTATTATTATGCCATCTTTTCCTCATGCTTTCAACAGCTTAAGGACATTTTCAATTTCATTGATGACCAGAATATATACATGTGTGTGTGTAAGTGTATATATGTGTGTGTGTATATATATATATATATATGAAATATATAGTTTTAGGCAAAAAAAAACAAGTTTCAAGAACTCATTGATGAAAATCCACTGTCACATTTAGAAAAATTAATAATTAAAAACACAATAAATGAGTATAATATAAAACAAAGTAAATATCATAAGATAAAGATAGTAAAAGGACTACACATGTTTCATAAGGATTTTCATCGATGAGTTCTTGAA
>NC_068990.1:34211062-34211861 GCF_001194135.2 Octopus bimaculoides | reverse complement strand
TATTGAGCGAAAACACCTAAAAGCTCCACGAGGCTCCGGCAGGGGATAGTGGCGAACCCTGCTGTACTCTTTCACCACAGCTTACTCTCACTCTTACTTCCTGTTTCTGTTGTGCCTGTAATTCAAAGGGTCAGCCTTGTCACACTGTGTCACGCTGAATATCCCCAAGAGGGTGCCCGTGTTTGTGGAGCGCTCAGCCACTTGCACGTTAATTTCACGAGCAGGCTGTTCCGTTGATCGGATCAACTGGAACCCTCAACGTCGTAAGCGACAGAGTGCCAACAACAACAAGTAGCCTTCATCAGTGTGATAATTGCCTGACCTAATATCCAGTAGCTGAAGGACTTAGATGTACACAAAAGAGAATAGGAAACAGATGAGGCCTAGGTAATTGGCGTTATTTAAGCAAAAAAGGAGATAAGAGAAATAACTCAGAGTGTCAAGTGCCATGCATTGGAATAACATAGACAAATGCTGGTATGTCAAATACCATACAACAAAAATTCTTGATTTATTGATGTTATTTCCACCGCTAGAGGATGTATCATAATCATCAAATGGCAATTAGGATCAGTTCTACTTGAAAAGGGGAGATAATCTCGGGATTCAAGAATCCTCCAAATTGACTTGGCTTTAAGAAAAAGAACAGGCATATTGTCTGGAAACATGAGCATAGTCCCGTACATGTGTTTCTATATATAAAGATATATTGTGTATGTGTATGCATGTATAAATGTAAGTATATCTATCTATCAATCTATCTATCTATCTATCTATCTATCTATCTATCTATCTATCT
>NC_068990.1:34208542-34210749 GCF_001194135.2 Octopus bimaculoides | reverse complement strand
TATATATATATATATATATATATATATATATATATTTATGTGTACATATATATATATTTATGTGTACATAAGTGTATATATGCACACACATAAATACATATGTATATGTCCATATATATATATGATCATGGTTTGATCATGTGATGTGTGTATATGATGATAGCTGTACAAAGAAGTACCAATCACTTAAATTGGATTGAGCCTTGTGGAAGTGAGGTAACCCAGGATGATGTGGGTTGAAGTGGTGAGGACCTATCCAAAGATGTTGAACTCCATGAAAACGATGACTAAGGACTGAGATATCTGGTGATATAAGTGTCTTGAGGGGACCTGCTCAGCTCAGCAAAACTGAGTTCTGTAAGTACTATGTATGTTGTGCTGTCTACCCACATGTTATACTGATTCACCTCCCTCCTCACTGAACCAAAGTACCTCTTATGCTCTATGCCTACTTCTCTCCACTTCTGCTCCTGCAGCCTACCCAACATTATCTCTCACTTTTGTTCTCCCCTGTCAACTGTATCATTACTGTTTTCTTCCTCTCCCCACCTACTACTCTCTTGTATTTCTTATCTTCCCCAACCCATGACTCATCAGGCATCACCTGTCAACTCTAACCAAGTTTTGTTTTTGCAGTTTCAGGTTACATCCCCACTTTCTCATCTCCTACTCCCAATAAAATCTTCCAAACCTCAACCCTCCCCTTGTGCCTTATCGGGCTACTGAGACGCCTCATCTGCACTATTCTTCGCTGCTCTTTCTGATTATTCTCGTCATCCCTTGCTAAATGTGTCTAACCATGCACCTCTTCTATAAGAAACTGCTCTGCTCCCACCCTCCCCTGATACTTGAACCACTTGTCCCCTAGCATACAATTGAATCTATTTCTCTCTGAGATTGTAATCCTTCAAGCTAGCATGAAAAAACTCCTAATGCATGTTGTAAAGTGGTTGGTGGTAGGAAGGGCATCCAGTCATAGAAACCATTTCAAAGCAGACCCTGGAGCTTTCTGGTAGTGGTGTCATGTAAAAAGCTCCCACTCCACTCTGTAAAATGGTTAGCATTAGGAAGGGCATCCAGCTATAAAATCCATGCCAAAATAGACAGTGGAGCTTCAGCGTGGAAGATGGACATTAAATGATGATGATGGTGATATAATATATCATATTACACTCACACACACCATCATCATCATCATCATCATCATCTTTTAATGTCTGGTTAGTTTAGGAAAGGCAAGAATGGCAAAACAGACTAAAGTGTGAAAAAGGAAAAAATAAAAGAATGTATATATTTATCATCCCCATTACCATCGTTTAATGTCTGTTTCCCAAGCTGGCATGGGTTGGACAGTTTGACAAAAGCTGGTGCTTTTAAATGTCACAGACACAGATGCTTTTACATGACACTGATATGAGTGCTTTTGCATGGCACCAGCACCTGTCAGCCCTCAGGACTGAGACCTCTTGGATGAGAGGGATGTAGACAACATGCCTGTATGTCTGGATAGCCATAGTTTTATTTAGCTTGACATGCCTTCTCAAGGATAGCAAACCACCAGAGGTCTTGATCCCTTGTCATCTCCTCTGTGAGGCCCCAAGCTGAAGATCTTTTCTCATCACTTCGTCACACATCTTCCTGGGTATAGCCCTTCCACAGGTTCCCCCCACAATTAGAGGCCAGCACTTCTTTATGTAGCTGTCTTCATCTATTTGCATTACATAACCATACCAGCACAGTCTTCTCTCTTACACACTACAATTGCTGCCCCTAATACCCAATTTTACTCCTAAACCATTTACACTTTGTTGTACATGCACACTGACATTACCCATTCAGCAGAGCATGCTGGCTTCATTTCTTTCAAACCTTTGCATGTTTTCTGTAGTCATAGCCCATAATTCACTGCCATGCAGCATAGCTGTACATACACAGGCATCATCATCATCATCATCGTTTAACGTCCGCTTTCCATGCTAGCATGGGTTGGACGATTTGACTGAGGACTGGTGAAACCGGATGGCAACACCAGGCTCCAATCTAAATTTGGCAGAGTTTCTACAGCTGGATGCCCTTCCTAACGCCAACCATATATATATATATATATATATATTATGTTTAGAGATAGGAGAGTATTGTAGTTCGCTTGAAGCATTGTGTATTGTTTGTAAAGTATAAAAAGTTTTGAATGGTACAACAATGCACTA
>NC_068990.1:34203134-34207713 GCF_001194135.2 Octopus bimaculoides | reverse complement strand
TATATATATATATATATATATATATATATATATATACACACATACACACACACAAAGACATGTAGGGTATTATTGTATTATACATATTGAGGTATGTGTATAGAATGCTTTACATTGGCTTGATTTTATTATGTCCTGTTATGTCTATGTGTAAGCATACATATGGCATGCATGTGGGAAGAATGTTGGTAAAACATGCAACTTGAATGAAGCTCAAACATCAATAATGGAAAATGTAAAGTAAAGCAATAAGATGAATTGCAATTATGCTAAAAGAACTGGCATTTATAAAGCAATGAGAAATTACTATGTAAATACTGCCAATAAATTTTATTACACACACACACACACACATGCTACAATGCATTTTTAATACAGTTAGTATTTGTTACTAAACACAATGTCATCATAAATATTGTCATCCTATTTGCATTTGTAGTGAAAATTTGGGTCAATCTTATTCATATTATTGTCACCCTTTTGATGCAAACTGAACAAAAGATGTATATTCTTTGTTTATATATAACATGCAGTTATCTAATTATATCTTGAGACACAGAAAATGAAAGTAAACTGAAGGTAGCTGATATGTAGACAATGACAATATAATCTAATTACTTATGTTAAATCAATGGGCATACATACACAAATGTGCCCCACTAATTTTGTTTCCTTATAACTTCCAGAAAAACACAGTTTTAAATGAAAGTTTTTACAAATGTACTTCAGATGGTGTGGATTCCAATTATATCCAAGTTGTGAAAAAGTATTTGTTTCAGGACAGTGGGGAGAGGTGTTTCAGAAAACTTACAGATGGCTTTGTTTCCTCATAACTTTCAGAATAATGGGTATTTTGAATGCAAATTTTGACAAATACCATTCAGAGTGTGTAAAATATAATCATATTCGAATTTTAAAATACATAACTGACACATGTCACATTTTTTTGCAGGGGGAAATGTATTTCACAAGAAATTCCAATATAATCGGAATCTACACCATCTGAAGCTTTTCTGAAAGTCATGAGAATAGAAATATGTTAGGACACGTATGTGTAGGTATGCTGCAGCTAACTCCGGCCAGTTACTGTATATCATAGAGCATGCATTAGCGGAAGTCCATAGTAAGCATGTATTATATATATAATATTTATAAACAAACCTTCTTGGTATGTTGGTTCGATTCTGACTAGGGTTAGCTCATCATTTTTCAGTCAATTTATATATAAATGTCGCTTTAAATCAGAGAATATATATATTATTATTATTATGACATCAAATTTGATGACAGCACCTTATGACTGGCATCCGTGCTAGTGGAGTGCTAAGACCACCATCTGAGTGTGATCATTGCCAGGGCTGCTGACTGGCTCCCGTGCTGGTGGCATGTAAAAAGTCCCATTCAGGCATGATCGTTACCAGTTTTGCCTTACTGGCACTTGTGCTGGTGGCACATAAAAAACAACTTTTGAGCGAGGTTGTTGCCAATGCCGTTGGACTGGCTCCTGTGCAGGTGGCATGTAAAAACACCATTTGAGCATGGCTGTTGCCAGTACCATCTGACTGGCCCTCGTGCTGGTGGCAAGTAAAAGCACCCACTACACTCTCGGAGTGGTTGGCGTTAGGAAGGGCATCCAACTGTAGAAACTCTGCTAGATAAGATTGGAGCCTAGTGCAGCCATCTGGCTTGCCAGCCCTCAGTCAAACCGTCCAACCCATGCCAGCTTGGAAAGTGGACATTAAATGATGATGTTGATGTGTTGGTCATAATGTGTTGCTACGATTTTAGCCTTCAGATGTGTGTGTGTATGTGTATATGTATATATATTTGCACACACACACATGTATGTATATAACTGTGTTTACACACACATCATTTAATGTACATATCATAAAGATATGAGCCCTGAAAATATAATTCTAGATAGGTTTTTATAGCATGATTGTGTCTCCAATGCATGAAACTTTTAATAGCTCATATCTTTATACTGTGTACATTAAATACTTAATGGCACTTATATGGCTAAATAATTCATTATGTCAATAAATGTTATAATATTATTATGGTTTTCTGTTAAATATATTAAGCATACTCAATGTATTCTTAATATGTATCATTACCCTTCATCTTCTGAAAAAAAATGTCTAGATTGGCTATTTTCATTCAAAACCTATTAGCATGGTTCACCCCAAAACTGAAGAATCTGCAATAAAAAAGAAAGTATGTTACACAGAATAATGAAAACATAACAATGGTGTTGCGTTAGTGTGCAAACCAGGTGGGAAAAGTTTTATGAAAACCGATTTACAGAAAACTGAGAAATCCTAAATTTCACTCCTAAGTTATTAGCGTGGTTCTGGGTGTATATGCACACATATAACCATATATACATGCATGCATACACACACATATGCATAGCCACATGCACATGTTCCATATGCTGGAACACTGCTACTGCAGTTCCACATCACCAGTGCTGCTGGTGAATTAGTTCACTTCTTGATTGGTGAATTGGTTCACTTCTTGTATGTTGTGCTTTTCAGTTTTGATAGCTATTTCTTGGTCGCTGTTATTGGACTTCATCACATTTGTCTTTGTTGCAGTGATGTTTTCAGCTCTTTTCAGATTTTCACTGTTGTGTGCTATCAATGTCATGTCATCAGTAAAGTCTGGAATCCATAGAGAAAGCAGGGTCAGTCTTTTTCAAGAGAAAGTCAGCAGTCAGCAGAGCCTGCAGAGGAGAACATATGTAACCTTGCCTGACTCAGGAGACAATACTGAAGACCTCTGTCATTTCAGATTCAGTTTTTATGCAATAGCTTGTGTTATTGTGTAAACTTTTGAAGATGTTGATAGTGATGCAAGATGCTTTATGACATGACATGACATTGTTTCAGAGGAATTCCTTTTGCACACTTGTGGTTGTAATGAAACTAACATCCAGTGGCTTCTGTCTGGGTATTCAAAGCACTGCTCAGTGATGTTCAGTAGACTGAAAATCTGTTCTGTGCTCGACCAGTTGCTCCTGAAGTCAACCCGGTCTTCACACAGAACATAATCCAATGCTCGTCATAGCCTTCTCGGATGCACTTTGTAAAACTCCTTGCCCAGGATCAACAGTAGCGTGATACCTCTTCATTAGTTATAGTCTGCTACATTTCTCTTCTCCTGCAATTTCACACTCATCCCTTGCTACCAATCTTGATGGCCGTATGCTTCCTGCTAATAGTGATTCACCAATGTTGTCAATGCCACAGTCATAATGCCCCCACCATGCTGCAACAATTTTGTAGAGATCTCTTCTAGTCCTACAGTCTTGTTTTTCCTGGTTTTGATAGCATCTCTCATTTCCTTTTCCTCAATTTTGCCATCACATTTCAAGAGGTGCAGTTACTGGTCTCTAGGTGAAACCAAACATAGTTGAGGCTGACTGATTGAGTGTTTCCTGAAAATGTTCCATCCATTTCCAGTGTTGCTTCCCCATCCACTACCAAGATCTTACCATTCTTGCCTTTTATTGGAATATTTGCATTGCTCTTTGTACCACATTGTACAGAAGCAAATGAGAACAGAGTCTTTGCATAATTTTTCTCTGGCTACTTCTTTTGCCTCTTGCACTTGTCTCTGCAACAGTGCCCTTTGACTGGCTGATCCTGTTCCCAATTGGCAGTATCTGTTCTTTCCTATCTGTTTTGTTGTTGTTCTGTCTCCTTCATCCTTTGCTTTCTTTTTCTTTCATTGACCAGGGTTCAAGCTGACTCATGGATCCACTTATGTTTGAAAAACTTTGTTGCTGATGTTCAGGCTATTGATATTACAGAAAAGCCAGTCATTCATCTTTGTCAGTATTTCTTTGTGCACAGCCAAATGGCCCACTGATACAGTTCAGTTCTTTGCTATTGTTGTGGAGTTGCACACTCATGTCACCAATCAGCAGCTTGACATCGTAACTGGAGATATCATTGAATTTGTCTTGAAGCTGCCTATAGAAAGCATCTTTTGTTGCATCATCAGTATCTTCAATTGGCGCAGAGGCCATCACAATGGTGGTGATTGGAATCTCACAGTGACAATTCACTCATTTACTAGTTTCCACTTGGTGCTTCTTTGTTAAGCACCATGCCTACACTGTGCATGTGCTTGTCTTCATGACTGTAATACAGGAGAGTCTCTCCACTACCTGTCCACTTCATTTCACTAATGCCTAAGATGTCCAGCTGGTATCCATCAAATTCTCTCAAAAGTTGGCCCAAGTCTTCCAGTTTAGTACACTGTTTGTACATTCTGAGTTCTGATCTTTGCTGTGGCTTTGGTATTCAGAATCAGGCTTTTGTGGGGCTTTAACTTACTTTCAGCCTACATTAGGGCCCACCATAAATGGTGTTTCTCCAGCACCTTCCTCCTCATGTTGTCCATTCTTGTAAATTTTTGGTGCTGTTTCTTTAATGATTCTTAATTTTTACAGCTGAATTACTAGCTTGGGTGTCCAACCACCCCTTACTTCTTCCTCTAGGCTTGGGGCCGGCATGATATGTATGTGTGTGTGTGTATATATATATATGTGTGTGTGTGTGTGTGT
>NC_068990.1:34193100-34203124 GCF_001194135.2 Octopus bimaculoides | reverse complement strand
ATGATGAATACAAACTTATTGTTAAACAAAATAAAGTTGATGATAGGTTAGAATGCTTAACTAAAAAGAAACCTTCGTAATTTTAAAGATTACAAACCCAACTTTAGAAATAAGCTCACTTGTAGACTAGAACTGAAATTGGCTTAGCAACCAAAAAATTTTAAAACAAAAACTAAAAAATTCAAACTAAGACATAATAATAATCAAATTAATAAGATTATTAAATTACAGTAATGGGAAAATAACAACACTGTCATAGACTGGCTTAATGATATAAATGACTGGTATACAGCTAGATTCACACGATGTGATTTTGTAGATTTTTATCCCTTGATAATGAGAACTCCATGCTGGATAAGGAAGTCGAGTTCACTAGAAAACATTGGCCACACAGGCCTTGACTTTATCATGCTTGTACAAAGATATCCTCCCCTTTACTAAATGTTTAGTGTTGGCCAAAAGATCTGATAAGATTGACTGTTTTCTGAATAGACTCAGGAATATTATATGGTTGCTCCCTCTGCTCTACACACACAAACACATACATCTTTCTCCTTGAATGTTAAGAAAAACACAGGTAGAAAATTCTTAGTGCTGATAGACAAGCATTTCTGGATATAGCCATAGGTATAAGAACATTCTTAATAGACATTCTGTGAATGTTTCTTACAATTAGTGTTTCAACATGCAAAGCATTATTCCATGTAGGTTACACCAACACTAAAATGTAACTTCAGAAACCTTTCTGCCTTCCTACTTGTCTGGGCATGCATGATTGGCTCAGATGTATATGAAACTGAAATCCCCTCAGTTCTACCAAATAACAAAACTGAAAGAGAAAAAATAGTTGGACTATGTGAAAGTGAGTTCCAACCACCAGTCTTCTTTCTGGCACATAAACAAGAAGAAAACCAAATTTTGGACATGAAGCCCCTTCCCTTCCTCAATTGAACCCTTATTGGGCAATTCACATCATATGTCAATTGGTCAAAGAGGTATAGGTTTTGTATAGCTGAAAGAACTCATTTCTTTCTTAAATCTAATAATTCCACCAATCTCCTGAACTTGAGATTGGAGATGTTCACAAAATGCAAGCATCTTAGTATGTTTCTACTCATGAAACTGGAAAACACCACCCTTTCCAGATTAGGTATACAGTCTTACAAACTTTGCTGTTTCTCTGTCAAATTAGCCTCACCAACAATTGATAATTGCAATAATGATGAGCCAAAGGGACACAACTCTTATCTTCCTTCTAAGCTTTCTTTTTCTCAGTTTTGTATCTTTTTTTTCTCATCCTTTATTGCTTTTTCTCAGAGAACAGCTGTTTATGTTGGGCTTGAAATATTGCAGGATCATACATGGCTTGCTATACAAGCTTGTCCAGTTAATGTATTATTGGAGCATGAAAATATATATGCACACACATTCACACATGCATATACCCTGTCTGTCTACACACACACACACACACACACACACACACACACACACACACACATTTGCACTCATATTCAAACACATGCAAAAATGTACATACTTATATACACATACCTATACATGCATTTTAAATGCATTTGTGCTTGCACTAATGTACATGCATCCACATGTGCTCACACATGCATACATACACATATGCACACCTGTACAACCAATAACACACCCACATCTATGCCGTTATACATTTCGCATATATATGTGCACACACGCACACACACACACACACACACACACATACACACAGAGTGGCTGATTATGTTCTCTCCTGCTTTAAAAACCCACATTTTCTATCTCTCTATAATTTCTGGTCAGTTATTTTTTGACCACATGCTTTCCTCAGGACTGTCAGCTCCGTCCTCCTTTTCCTCTTCTCTGGACATTTTCCTCTATTTGATGAAGTGTCGTGCTAAAAACATTTTTCCACTTCTTTTTTTTCATCAGAAACTTACACTAAGCTTCAGTCTAATACACTCATTGTGCCCAATTAACTTTTGTTGTTTTGTCCTGTTTTTTTTTTGTTCTATTCTTAAATTTGTATCTATATATTTATACACACACACACACACATACACAGAGGTACACACCTGGGTATATGGTTAAGGCACTCATTTCCAAAGAACATGGTTTGAGATTCAGTATGCTGAACAACATCTTGGGCAAATGTCTTCAACTCTAGCCCTGGGTCAACTAAAGCCTTATGAGTAGATTTAACAGAAACTAAAGAATGCTTGTGAAATATATATATATATATATATATATATATATATATATATAATGCATCATTCAGCTGCTGTTTGGGTCAATGTTAAGCTTCTATGACCTTTTACACATCTTAAGTAAATTTTATTCACATCACTTTTAATGTGGAAATTCCTGGTATTGGTTAATAATTTCCAGGTTCTCACATCACGAGCCCTGGTCTCATACAGCATCCGATTGAGTATCCCTCTTGTTAATATGAACACTGGTACGGCAAACACATTGTAGGCTATTGAGTCATTGCATGCATAAAATTCCTATGTGCAGATTTTCTTTACCCTGGTGTGATATTCACTGATAACGCACTCCTTGTTACAAGTTCCATCACAGGAAATATTTTTATCTGTTCCTGAGTACCTGTAACATTCTTATCAGATATTTGAAAAATACTAATGTTACTAGATGGGCCTAGCATTCTTCTTGGTTTTAGTACTTAACCTTTCCCCTGTTAATTTTGGAATTTTCTAAAATTTTTAACTGTTTTCCCAATACACACTGTTTTTCTCCTTATGACCCTTCTTTCTAATGGAGCATCTATATTGCAAACATAAAAACACTCCCTTTTTAATTTCAGGTATTTCTCTCAAGTGTATTTATGATTTTTTTTTTCTGTGTTGCTTTTTTTGTGAAACTGCTATTGACTTAGCATAATGTAATCAATGCTTAGACAGAATTACTCTGGATTGAATCTTGGAATTCCATTTCTCTTCTCCACATTGGGACTCGATCTTGGATTACCACCTGAATTACATTCAATATCCTTTTGCATTGCACCAATATCCTGCAACCATCTTTGACATTTCTGTACTTTTTGACTGCTTTATTTTCCTTCTCTCTCTCCTTCTATATCCCTTTCCATTTTCTTTCTTTTCCTTTCTTTACTCCCATTTTCCTTATTCTCCATTTTTTAGCTTTTTTTTAACTTAAAAAAAAAACTGTTTTCTCCTTTCCCTTCTCTTCTTCACCTCTTTCTTCCCTAATATACCCAATCTCTAAACCTTCTTATGTCTGCTGCATTCCATCCTCAAACAGTTTCTTCTTCAAACTATGCTTCTGCTTCCCTCATCTCCTCTCCTTCAAGACGTGTTATTCCAGCCATTTCAGCTTTGCCTCATCTCCCATGGTTCCAGCTCCACTCTCATTACTGCCACATACTTTACCCATCCTTTCCAAATTTTCCCATTTTCATTACATTTTTCACCCTTCATTCCATTCTCTCTCATTTCTGCATCCTTGACCAGGGCCTTTCCCAAACCCCACCCCACCCCCACCCACTTCCTTACTTTTTCCATTTTATGTATTATCCACCATATTAATTATCTGCTTTTCTATTTCCTCCCCTCTGTTAAAATTTGCAAACTTCACTCATTCCTTCATCATACCCTTCCAGCTGTTATTACCTCCATTCCATATCCCGATTACCTACCCTTCCTTCTCTTTCCATTCTCATACTTCTTGTTCCACTTCTTCTCATCCTACCACACTTTCTTTGCTGCCACCTCATTCTTGCATTCACCACCACCCATGCTCACTCAGCACCCACTCATTCTGCCTCCACCCATTCCATTCACCTTGACTCCCATCTATACCATCTACTGCATATCACTTGCTATTATCATCCTTTGTCCAGACTTATCTCTCTCCAAAGCCAAATGCTTCACAGGAGCTTTCTATACTATTAATGCTTCTCTATGATGAGTTTCAGATCTGACTGTAGCTGCATTATTTTTATGCTGTACAAAACTACACTTTTTTTTTATGGCAACTCCTGCATCAAACTACCTTGATCATTTCATAGACCTGAGCTTACCACCATTACACTAGATGTTGGACCCTGACCACTTAAGCATCTTACCTTAGATGTGTTCTCAGAAGCTTTGCTGCTGTGCATTATGCTTTGACTTTCAGAAGCACTCCTGAGGCACTAACATCACCCCCCAGCCAAAATATTCTCTACTGTCTTTCATGCCATGAAAATTATTGTCATCAATGCTTCCATACTCACAGCATTAACTACATTCTCAGTTCCTTTCAGCATTGCTTCATCTCTTTCTTTTTTATATTCTGTTATTTCTCACAGTGGAAGTGCAATGGCCCAGTGGTTAGGGCAGCGGACTCGCGGTCATAGGATCACGGTTGTGAGTGTTTATTTTGCGAAAACACCTAAAGCTCCACGAGGCTCCAGCAGGGGATGGTGGTGAACCCTGCTGTACTCTTTCACCACAACTTTCTCTCACTCTTTCTTCCTGTTTCCGTTGTGCCTGTAATTCAAAGGGTCAGCTTTGTCACACTGTGTCACGCTGAATATCTCCGAGAACTACGTTAAGGGTACACGTGTCTGTGGAGTGCTCAGCCACTTGCACGTTAATTTCACAAGCAGGCTGTTCCGTTGATCGGATCAACTGGAACCCTCGACATTGTAAGCGACAGAGTGCCAACACAACATATTCCTCACAATGAGGTCATGTGCACTCTTCATAACTTCATTGATCTCCATGCCACTCTTTCTTTTTCTGTCTCCGATCTCATATGCTAAGTCAAACCAAACCTGTTTCTCCTTCAATAGTGAGATCTATCAAGAGATCTCTGAAGTGGCCATTGTCACAAGAATAGGCCTCAATACACTAATCTATTTGTTGATTATGTTGAGTCCCAAAACCTTCCCCAGCTCACTGTCTGCAGAGCTATATGAACACTACATTGATGACTAACAGCACCAATTCTTTCTCTAATAAAGGGTTAAACTCTCTCAATCTCTTCTGTCAGCTCTCTTCATCCCTCTCTATCCATTTCACATCCCCCATCTCTGAGATTTTCCTCAGTTTCATTGCTGTTGTGATCGCTATTGGCTAACTTCCCCACGTCACCTCTGTATTCTTTAAACTCACTTACTCTTAATTTACTTTGATTTCCCTTCTTTCCTATCTATGCCCACATCACCATCCCCTATTCACTGACTTGGAGGTTTAGGTTCAACGCATGGCTGGTCAGTCACTACACCATTTGTGAAACCTTTACAAACCAATGTATTGTTTCAAAAGTTCACTTCTGACTCATGATCACTTATGTTAAACTTTGAGTAATGTCTTGTGAAGTTTTGACCAGTAAAGTATTATACTTTACACTGGGTTTGGTATTTGAGTACTGTTTCCTCCACCTTGTTTTACACCTGTATACTCACAGATCTGTGTGTGTGTGTGTGTGTGTGTGTGTGTGTGTGTGTGTGTATTGTTCTCTACTTATGTGTTTCTCTACTTATGTATTTATAGTATGTGACTGTCTGTATGGTATTTATGTATGTATATATGCATGTGTGTGTGTGTGTACTCATACATTCCTATGTACCTATTTACATTCACACACACACATGGTACACACACTTTTATCTTTTACTTGTTTCAATCATTGAATTGCAGCCGTGTTGGGGCAACACCTTGAAGGGTTTGGGTTAAACAAATTGACACCAGTACTTATTTCCTGTTTTATTTGTTGCTTTTACCAAACTGCTAAGTTACAGGAATGTAAATGCGCTAGTATCAGTTGTTAAGCCAGTGGACAAATACGAAAAGACACACACACACACACACACACATATATATATACACATACACACACACACATATGTAATAGGCTTCTTTCAGTTTCTGTTTACCAAATTTACTCACAAGGCTCTGGTTGACCCTGGGCTATAACAGAAGACACTTGCCCAAGGTGCCATGCAGTGTGACAATATGGAACCATATGGCTGGGGAGCAAACTTATCACACAGCCACACCTGCACCTATATATGTGTGCGTGTGTGTATATCTGTATATATCTATATGCATATCATCATCATTCCCATCAAGGTGCCAAATATTTGGTGGTATGGAGGTAACTTATTTGGTGAGTAATTTGTGTTACACTGGATTCTCTGCAAGTTTTGGTAAAATGTCTGTGTGGGTTCTGCATCAAATATAGTTTAACTTCACTCTTCAAATAGATCAAGACATACCCTTATATAAAAATTTATGCAACATGCATCTCACACCTGCACTTTTGTGGATATATGTTCATGTGTATACCATTGTTTTGTGGTTATTTTTTCCAACTACTTTTTATTCAGTGGACCGCTATAGGAGTTATTAGAGGTATGTGGGGTGTTCTTAATGCTATGGTTTGTATTGTGATAAAAAACTGAGCCTATGTTGGTGGTGGTAGTGCAACTATACCTGATTTTAAATGTATTTCTATTAAAGATCTTATGGTACTTATGTGAATGTAAAAAGTGTCTAGCTATGTTCCTTGTAAGAATTGTCTAGCTATGTTCCTTGTATGCTGGATGGAGGATTTTTCTACACCTACATCTTTTTGGTTTATCGAAATTTGGTTTGATATAGGTTATATTGAACTTAATGTTATATCGTTCTAATTCAATGTTGTAATACAGGGCTGCCAATTTCAAGGTTGATTCATCAAAGGATAGTTTGAAAATATGCTCACTTACGCTTTTAACTAATTGTTTAATTATTGGTGATTGACTATTAGAGCCTCTATCACTGTTAGAGGTATCCTCAGTGGTCTATGCTAAGATTCATATTAGTATCTTGGAAATTAGCTTAAGATTAGTACTAATTGCAATTTTTTAATTGAATTGGTTAATTATCTTGCATAACTTTTTTCTTATCTTGTCCAAATAGGGACTATTCTTATGTTCTACTCTTAGACATTATCTCTATACAACCCTATCTTTGCATCTTTTATTTCATTCTTAAATATATGTAGGATGAAACGGTAAACCAGATCTGCTACCTCTGCTCCATCATAGTTCTTCATAGCAATATTAAATAGTTCATTGCCATTCCTTTTTTCCCCTAAGGGTGTTATTGTGAAAAAATAAAAATTACGATTTTCTTCATTTTGATGGCAGTGTACATTTCACTAAATACTTGTAGAAGGGGATTTTTGGATCACCTTTGATTTCCTTAAACCACTCAATGGTAGTACTGTTATATATATCTAGTGGTTAAGATTTAAGGTGGCTCTAATATGTCATATGATATTATCTAGAATAAATCTGCAAATGATGCCAATTTCACTTTTTATAGGATTTATCAATCTGCATCTTCGGTTTATCATCCTTTCAATGAGGCTTTGACTTCCAGAGGGCATTCTATACTAATTTATCTGTTTTCTTGGATCATTACTTTCTCCATTAACCTTCCTATGATTCCACTGCAGCACTTACGTGTCCATAACTTGCACTGAGTACAGCATATGGAATTCCTGCCATCAGCTTTCTTTCATATCAAGCAGGGCCATTTAGCTGAAGGGAGTAGAGTTATGTCTGTTTTCTTCCTTACTTGAATGTTGGTCTTTGCTAAGGTAACTTTATGGGAGTAGGATTCTAGGTTTTACTTCCATGCTTGAAATTTCTTTACTAATTCTATTACAGATTCCACTGAGAACAAAGTCATCAGTGTATAATAGTTTCTAAAGGCAGCCAGTCTTAAATTTCTCTGTTAAGGTCAGGAGGACAATGACAAATAGGAAGGGACTGAAAATTGAGCCCTGATGAAGTCCACCTATTCTCTAAATTCATAGCTGTAATCATAGCCAACTCTTATTTTAGTGACAGCACCCTTGTACATGGCTTGTATGACTTTGTGTAGCCATTCATCTACTCCTAGCTTCCTTGGAGGCCACCATATCAGAGAATTGGGAACCTGTCAAAAGCTTTCTCCGGGATAGCAAATGCCAAGTACAATGTCTTGTAGTTGGATACTTCTCCTGAGATTGTCTTATTAGGATGGCGTCAGTAGTATTTCTTCATTACACAAAAGCAAACTGCATCTCATGTTATTCAATACACTTGCTAATTAATTGGGCTATATCTCTCTCCCTAACTTTTATGATCTAGTCCAATCTAGTTTTATGATCTAGTCTGACCTTAACTCTGACCTTAACTCTGTAACTATTTCTGTCTAAGGCACCTCCTTTACTCTTGCGGCAGCTTGCAATAATGCTGCTACCCCAGACATTGGTTATGACAGCTTCCTTTTAACCTGATTATCTGAGCAGGTGAGTTGGCTGAATCCTAGTCCACCAGATATTTTAAGCATCTCAGCAGTAATTCCTCATAAATGAGGCTTTCTTTTCATATCTGTCATTGCTTTATACAAATATACATATAAATATTTATACACGCACACACATACACACACACACACACATACACACACACACACACATGCGCACACCTACATGCATATGAATATATGTTGATGTATGTATGTGTGTTTTAATCAAAGTATGCACTATTATAGCTCCACTACAGTCAGTGTTACCTGTCACTTTAGCACTGGATATTAAAAAGCAGGCCTGTTATATAATATGCATCCGCTTCAGAGATGACAGGTATGAAACAAGTATGTTATTGGTTGGAGGTGAAAAATTGTCACATCTGGTTTGTCGGTGCTGTGGAATGAAGAAGAAAGGAAATTGCAGGAGCAGTGGTGTAGCTAGGGTAAACCATGCTCGGGGAAAGCTGCAAAAATGTGCCCCCCCCCACCAATTATAAAATCCACGATATTATATAGTACTTATTTGTTACAAATAATTAATGTTTTAAGGTAATACTTTACCAGGGTTCATTTACTTCTCGGCTTGGTACAGCCTGTAATTCAAAAATACAATGATTTACAGTCTCATCTTTCTTGCTTTTGATGAGACCCCGCCCTTCAGTCGGTGTCCAGGGCATGTGCTGCCCTAGCCCCCAGTTACGCTATTGTGCAGGAGATTTAGCAGAAATTATGTCCCAGGTTCCCAAAACATGTGAATTAGCTGTGATGCTACAAGTATCTGGTGGGTAAATATATGTGTAGGGGTGGGTGGGTTTGAGGGTAAGGTGTGTGTATAGGCTTCAAATATGGATAGTGATTTTCAGGAAGTAGAAACTAAGCACGCATCTAAAGCTTTTACTCCTTGTATGGGTGCATATTTGTGCATATATGCATATGGATTTGTTAAAGATATTACTGGTTTCTCACGGAGAACCTAGTGAATGTGATCATGGTGAGGAAGGTCGTTAAGATAAAATATGTTTTCTCTTATGTGGGCACATGCGAATTTTTATGCTGTTTCTGTATACTGTTCTGAGTGATGAGGCTATTTTAGCATAACTCTTTTCTCAACTAACCATAACACATTTTCTGCAATTATTGAAATAAAGCTTGCATTTCTCCAAGATTTTCTAATTATGTTGTAATTTGTGGTGTATATACACGTGTGTGTGTGTATGCATAAATATTTATTAATGTATATGTATTTACATATGTATGTATATGTAATTACGTATGTAACCATATCTGTGTATATATCTTGAATAATAAAACAGAGTTTGTTGTGTGTGTGCATATGTTCCTGATGGATTCGAAAACTGAGTTGCCCATAGATGATTCAGTAATCTTTCGGCTACCAAATAAAGTAGGTTTTCTGCACAACAACTCATTTTTACTTCAAAAATATTCTTGTAAACGATTTCAGATCACATAATTTTGCAGTCTTTGGCTGAACTTTTAATTTCCTTCCTGAAATAGTTGCCTCTGATGTAGCAGACCCATTGCATACTTTTTTTTTCCTTTCCTGAAATACTGTAAATCTGTGACTTTCTTTTGATGAAAAGGTGTGTTTTAAGAGAGATTTGGCTGCTCTCTGTTGTAGCTCAAATTACCACAGAGACATCTGTGTGTGTGTGTGTGTGTGTGTGTGTGTGTGTGTGTGTTTT